>NC_069502.1:1022668768-1022968768 GCF_027579735.1 Bombina bombina
GCTATAGGGAAATTAACGACAGCCACAAAAGCAGCGTTAATTCACCTCCCTATAGCGCTGCTATTACAAGTTTGTAAAAAGCAGGCTTTTGCGGGTGATATGGTGATGTTGAGCTCCATAAAGCACCAAAATACAAGTGCTGCTTTGACGTGCTCGTGCACAATTTCCCCATAGACATCAATGAAAGAAGCCTAACACCTGCAATCGCGGAAACAAAAGCTCCGTAATGCAGCCCCATTGATGTCTATGGGGAAAGAAAAAGTTATGTTTAAACCTAACACCCTAACATAAAAACCATGTCTAAACACCCATAATCTGCTGCCCCTAACATCGCTGCCACCTACATTACAGTTATTAACCCCTAATCTGCCGCCCCTAACACTTCTGCTTGCTTTGATGAAGACTTCTGCCCGCTTGGATGAGGACTTTGCCGGCTGGATGAGGATAGGTGTCCGGTCTTCGAAAATTGTAAGTGGATCATTGGGGGTTAGTGTTAGGTTTTTTTAAGGGTTTATTGGGTTGGTTTTATTTTTAGCTTAGAGTTTGGGCACCGTAAAAGAGATAAATGCCCTTTTAAGGGCAATGCCCATCCAAATGCCCTTTTCAGGGCAATGCCCATCCAAATGCCCTTTTCAGGGCAATGATTAGCTTAGGTTTATTTAGATAGAGTTTTATTTGGGGGGGTTTGGTTGGTTGGGTGGTGGGTTTTACTGTTGGGGGGGTGTTTATAATTTTTATTGCCAGGTAAAAAAGCTGTTATCTTTGGGGCAATGCCCTGCAAAAGGCCCTTTTACAGGTAAATTTGTATTTATTTTAACTAGGTAGTTAGTAAATAGTTAATAACTATTTACTAACTAGTCTACCTAGTTAAAATAAACAAACTTAGCTGTGAAATAAAAATAAAATGTAAGATAGCTACAATATAACTATTAGTTATATTGTAGCTCGCTTTGTTTGTTTTTTTTGCAATAAGTATGTATTTATTTTTAAGTAGGAACTATTTAGGTAATAATAGTAAGGTTTATTTAGCTTTATTTTAGTTATATTTAAGTTAGGGGGTATTAGGGTTATACTTATGCTTAGGATTATGTTAGGGTTAGGTTTAGGGGTTATTATATATTTATGTAGTGATGTGGGAGGCCAGAGGTTTAGGGGTTAATAGTTTAATTTAGTATATTTCATTGTGGGGGGCTTGCGGTTTAGTGGTTAATAGGTTTATTATAGCAGTGGTGTGGGCGGACGGCAGATTAGGGGATAATAATATTTAAGTAGTGGCGCTTTAGGGGTTAATAGGTTTATTATAGTGGCTACGATGTCGGGGAGCGGCGGAAGAGGGGTTAATACATTTTAATAGTTGAGGCGATGTCGGGAGCGGCAGATTAGGGGTTAATAATTTTATTTTAGTGTTTGCAATGCGGGAGGGCCTCGGTTTAATATGTAGTTTATGGGTGTTTAGTGTACTTTGTAGCAGTTTAGTTATGAGTTTTATGTTACAGATTTGTAACGTAAAACTCATAACTACTGACTTTAGAAGGCGGTACGAATCTTGTCAGTATAGAGTGTACCGCTCACTTTTTGGCCTCCCAGGCAAACTTGTAATACCAGCGCTATGGGAGTCCCATTGAAAAATGACTTTTTAAAAGTGCGGTACTGACGTTGCGTGACAGCCAAAATGGTGTGGGGGTACATCTATACCAACAATACTAATAATAGCGGCGTTAGGGAAAAAGCAGCGTTATGAAGCATAACGATGCTTTTTCACTCATAACGCAAAACTCGTAATCTAGCTGATAGTTATCTGCTAGAATACCTTTCTGTAAACATTTCAAGACTGCTATAGAATGTTGAAAAAGTGTGTTATATGCCGAACACAAAACATTAAACTTCTCAGACACTATTTCCTCATTATATTTAATCTAACACAACAGAACAATAATGTAAAGATTCACATTATAAACTCAATATAAAAAAAAGGTCAAGAACAACAATTAACTTTATTATTCTTAAAGTTCCTGTTTAAGTAGACAAACAACTCCATTACTCGTTTGGGAATTAGATACAATTATCTGTAGCAAATCACACTAAACTTGTTTTGGTACATTTGTTAAAATAATTAATGTTGACTAAATTTTTTCTAAGAGACTGATAACTATTGAACAATTGTTTTTGCAAAATATAAACAATTTTCCCTTTTTCAAATTAAATATTCTCAAATATTAACATTCAAATGTTGGTTGTACAGTTATTTAGTTTTACTTAGCTCTGTATATATAAAAAAAACAACAACAAAAAAAAAACCCTTGTGACTATACTTAGTGCACAAGCATACAAGGCAGCCCTGGATGCAACTTGACCCCTGTATAGGTGGAGCATAGGGAAAGGTGGGACTAGGCCTGTAGTAGGTGGGGGATGTAGGCAGGGTACTTAAAGAGGGGGTTGGCTCTGTAAAAGGTGCCAAAGTTAGTCAGGAGCTAACGTGTGAGAAGAAGCTGTCTCCTTCTCACACTTTAACTTACTTGGAGCTGGTACGGTTAGGTTGACCTCGCCATGGCAGAGGTTCAGGAGCTCTTACGGGTAGTGCTTGCACTGTCCCAGGAGAGGGGAGCTGGCTGGCTGATGGAATCGCTGCTGTCCGTCGGGGCCTTGCCTGCTGATGGCGGGTTGGCTGCCGGAAGGGGCCGGGAGGCACAGAGGAGTGCAGAGAGGCCGGCGAGACGGACCAGGCCACTGGAGCGTTTGAGCCTGAGGTGAGCAGGAGGAAGTCTGGACCTAGGACAAGCAGTGGTGGCCGGGGATTGCCAGTACAGCCTTTGCAGGGGAGAGGCAGACGGAGGTCTGTCAGCAGGCCACAGCGGAGGAGCAGGAAAGGAGTGGCTCCGGTAAGTCCAGTGGTGGCAGTGGAGCTTGAGAGCCAGGTGGAGCTAGCAGCGCAGGGAGAAGCTAGTGCATATGACGTCACGGCTCCGGACACAGATGGAGGACCGAGTGTGACCGGGAGGAGATAGAGGCGGCAGGATGGTAGACAGGCAGCAGCAGGTAGAGTGGTGGGGGCGGGATTGGTCAGGGGAGGCTTCTGGGGGTACCCCACTGGTGTCAGAGGACAAGATGGGAGGAGAGATAGGGGGTAGATTTAGAGTTAGGTAGGAGTGTGGCGGTAGGAGGAGTAAGAGTATGGTGCTGGGCGAAGTATGAGGGTAACATAGCTGGGGAGCTGAGCCTAAGGTAGCTAGTGAGGTGGCCCCTTGATAAGTTTCTGGTGGGGTACAATGCAGCATTAGGTGGTAGTGGGGTGAGGTGAAGTAGGGTAGTAGTGATGGCGGCCAGTTCAGCACGGGGGGGAGTTGGGGGGGCAGGAAACTATTGAGGTCATAGTCTTTGGGGGGTTTAAAAGATGGGGTTTGGTTTTGGCCCTAATGGGGGATGTTAGTTGTGTAGGTGAGTCCGGGTATTAGTGTACCTGGCTATATAGAAAAAAAAATAATAATAAATTGTGTGTGTGTGTGGGGGGGAGGGTTGTGGAAAATGGGGGCTGGTCCAAAAATTATGCTGGAACTTGGTTGAGATTAATGCTGTATGTCTTCATTGCAGAAATGCTCGGTGGAGGTGACGGTGGGCCCCCTGTAGCAGAGGCGCCATCTTTGGAGGCTGAGAGTATGAATGACATGGACGCCATTTTTTTGGAGGCTTCATTCAATGTATTTGAGGAGGAGATTGCGGAGGAGGAAGCGGCGGCTGGACCTGATATGGCTAGCCAGGTAGGGGATTTGCACGTACTGGCCCAGCTATTACAAGTGGTGTCTCCTGGGAGGCTGGGGCCGGAGGAGTGGTCAGGGGTCCGATGCAGGAAAGGGGCCAGGGACTCAGGGGAGAAGGTCTTAGGGACAGGAGAGGTACAGGACGGTGTGGGCTGGCTGGTCTTGATTGTGCTTCTACTTCAGATTGGCGAGGTCACCAAGGTGCAGGAGCCAGCTGGAGAGGTGTCAGTCCATTAGGAATGGAAGGACTCTTGATCGGCAAAGGGACAGAGAGTAGCAAGCAGGTTGGATGACATGGGCAGAAGAGAATCGGTGGCAGGGCAAGGAGGAGTGGCTATTTCAGGGCGTGGACCTGTAACGGCCCCAGCGTACTCAGGTGAGGGTTCTGGGAGTGCTGTTGTCTCTACTGGTACTTAAAATGTGTCTAGAAAAGGTGGCTCAAGTTGAGAAACAGTGTGTTGGGGAAAGTGGCAGTGTGGCAGGAGCTTGGGGGGCTGGAGGTACAGTGGGGAGTCAGGGGGCTGAAAGCAGGGGTTCAGGAGGGACTTCCGGGAGTAGTGGGTCTGGAGCGGGGGCCATAAAGGTGGTAAAGGTGGCTTTTAGAAGGCCGTGTTCTATCGGGCCATTAGGTCAAAGAAAACGTGTGGAAGAGGGAATATTTGGAGATATTTTCCCTGGTACCATTGGAGCAGTTTGTGGACATTAAAGGGACATGAAACCCCAAAATTTTCTTTCATGATTCAGATAGAGAATACAATTTCAAACAAATTTCCAATTTACTTCTATTATTTAATTTGCTTCTTTCTCTTGTTGTCCTTTGCTGAAATGTTTATCTAGGCAAGTTCATGTGCTGCATAGAACCTAGGTCTTAGCTGTTGATTGGTGGCTGCATATATAAACTGATTTTCATTGGCTCACCCATGTGTTCAGTTAGAAACCAGTAGTGCATTGCTGCTCCATCAACAAATGATACCAAGAGAATAAAACAGATTAGATAATAGAAGTCAATTAGAAAGTTGTTTAAAATTGTATTCTCTATCTGAATCATGAAAGAACATTTTTGGGCTTCATGTCCCTTTAAGGAGGATGTGAAGGTGGAACAGGGGAAGAAGGAAGAGGAGGAACAAAAAAAGTGGTACAGAAGATTGCCGAAGATGTTTAGAAATTGGTCGAGAGCCTTTTGTATAATGGCCAGTGTGATTGCAGAGAAGTATCCCGAACAGGGATCCGCACTGTTCTGTTACTTTGACAAAATCTTTTCTGCTTACCGTACGTATGGGGGTATAGTGTGGTGGAGGTACAAAGAGCAGTTCCGACAGAGGATCAGAGGATAGCAGTATGAGATGGGACGATAGGGACATGGGGATATGGTTAGAGATGATGACGCCCCTGTGGAGTGGGCAGTCTTTTCGGGGGACGGGGGGACAAAGTGGGAGTGGGTCTGGGAACAGCAGAGCAGTGTCTATCAGAAAGGGGCTCTGTTTTCAATTCAATGATGGGCAGTGTCGGTTCGGAACGTTGTGTAAATACAAACTGGAGTGTTCGGGTTGCGGGGGGGCCCACGCCTACTCCAAGTGTTTTAAGAAGAGACAAGTTGGGAAGCCCCGGGAAGTGGGTATTCCGAGCCCGGACCCCGGTGAAAGTAGAAAGGATGGTGCCATGGTTAGAACAGTACGCTAGGAAGAGGTCGCGAGAGGGGGATGCTGAGTTATTGTTGACAGGTTTAAGTTCTGGTTTTTGGATCCCGTTTGTCGAGTGGGAAGGTTCAGATATTTATGGGAACTTGAAGTCTGCTAGGTATTTCCCAGAAGTGGTCCAGGATAAGTTGGCTAAAGAGTGGCTTTGAGGAGAATAGCGGGTCAGTTTGAGAGATGCCCATTAGCTAATTTGAGAGTTTTTCCCTTGGGTGTTGTACCGAAGAAGACGCCAGGTCAGTTTTGAACGATTCATAATTTGGCGCACCCAAAAGGGGCATCAGTGAATGATGACATTGATCCTGAGCTCTCTGCGGTACATTACGTGTCTTTTGATAGAGCGGTGGAGCTGGTTAGGGCTGCAGGGGAAGGGACCTTAATGGGTAAAGTGGATGTCATATCGGCTTTCCTTCTACTTCCTATCCACCCTAGGTGCCATCATTTAATGGGATGTTTCTTTAACGGTTCATTTTTTGTAGACTTGTGCCTCCCAATGGGTTGTTCGATTTCTTATTCATATTTTGAAAAATGTTGTTGTTTTGTTGACTGGGTGGTTAGGCAAAAATCGGGTCTGGCTTCTTTGGTCCATTATCTTGATGATTTTTTCTTCGTAGGCCAAGCAAATTCATTGGTTTGCGCTCGGCTTATGGCAGTTTTCTTGGAGGTGGCAGGGGAATTCGGGATCCTGGTAGCGAATGAAAAGATGAAAGGTCCGGTTACATGTTTGAGTTTCTGGGCATCCAGATTGATTCGGTGCGGATGGAGTGTCGTTTACCAGAGGACAAGGTAGAGGACCTGAGAAAAACCATTGCCGGGTGTTGTCAAGTCAGAAGATTAATTTGAAAGATTTACAGACGTTGATTGGAAAACTTAACTTTGCCTGCAAGATTATTCCGGTGGGGAGGGTTTTTGCAAGAAGGTTATCCTTGGCAATGGCTGGGACCCAGGAGCCCCATCACAGAATCAGGTTGCTGAAGAGGCGAAAGGAGGATCTGAAAGTGTGGCTCCAGTTTTTGGAAGAATTTAATGGAATGGCGGTTATGCAGCAAATTAAGGGGGATACTGATCTTCACTTATTTACTGATGCGTCTGGGGCCTTGGGGTTTAGGGTTTACCTGCATGGGAAATGGTGTGCAGGTACATGGCCGGTGAAATGGGCAACGGCAGGTTTAACTAAGAATTTGGTGTTCCTAGAACTGTTCCCAGTGGTGGTGGTGGTGGCGCTTTATATTTGGCCCCATTTATTGTCTTATAAATGGGTGACGTTCCATTCATATAATATAATATGGATTAATAAAACCTCCTTGACTACAACAGCACTTTGATTGCCCGTGCAGTGTTTGTTTTCGCTATAATTGATATAATATGGGGGTGATGATGGCCATCAACAGGTTGACGGCATCTTTGCCTCCTGTTACCTATTTGTTGAGGTTGTTTGTGCTAGAGTGCCTGCGTTGTAATGTTTGGTTTAGAGCGGTGCATGTGCCTGGTACGTCTAATTAAATAGCTGACGCTCTTTCTTGTTTGCAGTGGGATCATTTCCATCGTCTGGCGCCAGAGGCGGAAGCAGAAGGGGAGGTGTGCCCAGAAGCCTTGTGGAAGCAAGCATTTATGACAGGCTGAGGTTGGTGAAGGTAGCTCTTGCTTACGGAACATGGAGATCGTATGTGCAGGTATGGTCGTTATGGTGGTCTGTGTTAAAGGGCCGGGAGCTAGTCAATGTGAGAGTGAGAAGTAGAAGGTATTTCTATGGTATGTAGGCATTTAGCGGCCACAGCCTTTTTGTTTCAGCTGATGGGATGGTGTGACTAAGGTTCTTATGGTAAGATTGGTGGCGAGGAGCTTATGTAAGGTAGGGTTGGGGGTGGATGGCAGACGTCCAGTAGTTTTTTTCAGTCCTTCAGGTTATCGTTGAGAAATTGCCGGAGATTTGCTCTTCAGAATTCGAAGTGCTACTGTTTAGGGTAGCTTTGTTGTAGCGTTTTTTGGGGCATTCTGGATTTCTGAGTTGGTGGGGGTCAATAAGTGGGCAGTAGAGGGGGCTTCAATTTTAAGATTTTATGTGGGAATGTTTTATCTCTGTGGCTAAGGCAGTCCAAGACGGATCAGTAGGGTACGGGGAGACAGATTAAGTTGTATGCAATTGGGGGTCCATGTTGCCCAGTAAGGGAGGTTGAGGAATATATGAGGGCAAGGTCAAAGAAATTGGGCCCATTTGTAATTCATGCTGATGAGTCTTCATTGTCCAGATATCAATTTTTGGCGGTGTTGAGAAAAACTTTGGGGAGTCTTGGGTTGCCTCTGTTTAAATTTGGGACATATTCTTTTAAAATTGGGGCAGCCACAGAGGTACATTAATTGGGGGTTTGTGCAAAAGGGATTAAGAGGATTGGGAGGTGGGTTTCTAATAGGTATATGTCGTACATCAGGCTGTCATTATGTTAGTGTTTTTTTCTCTTCTCTTTTAGGTCTGGTGCATTGTTGGTTAATAGGACATTCGTATTTGTATTGGGCTAGGAAGGCAACAGAAGTGAAGATGAGCAGGGTGCAGATGGGGTTTCCTCATTCGGAGGTCAGCCTACGCTGGTTCAGAAGCATGAGGCGAGATCAAATGGTGATTAAGGTGGTGGATTATGCTCGCTTATTCTATCCTCCAGATATTTTGTTGATTCATGCTGGGGGCAATGACCTTGGGTACATGTCCCAGAAGATTCATTGCTGGGGGCAATGACCTTGGGTACATGTCCCAGAAGGATGAAATAAAGCGGGATATTAGAAGGTTGAAGGAATTGTTTCCTGGGGTAGTGGTGATTTGGTCAGAAATTGAGGCTAGTATTACTTGGAGGGTGGTGTGGGATGTCACCAAATTGGAGGTGTCACATAAGAAAGTGAATAGGATGGTTAGCAGTTTCGTTAGGAATATGGGTGGGGTGACCATTCGGCACGTAGAATTCAAAGGGGAATCAGGACAATGTTTCTTTTTAAAATATGGGGTTCACTTAAATGAGGTGGGTTTGCATCTATTCAATTTTAATTTGAAGGAAGGGGTTATAAAGTTCTTAGAGGTGTGTGGCGAGGCTCGGCGCTTGCCTGGTTTATTACAGTTTGTGTGATCAGGAGAGGTTGAAATGGGGATTGTATTTCCAGTTTAAAAATGTGGGGATTGCTTTAGGGCAAACACTGATGGGGATTTAATTGGAATTGGCTATTTACTTGGACGTTTATATCTATTGTTTAAATAAAGTTGCCTTTATAACCCATACTTATTTGGTGTGATGTGTCTTATTTGGTAGCATATTACCTAGTAGAGGGGTCAAGGCAGCCCTGGATGCAACTTTTAAGGGAGGGGCATTTGACCCCTGTATAGGTGGAGCATAGGGAAAGGTGGGGCTAGGCCTGTAGTAGGTGGGGGATGTAGGCAGGGTACTTAAAGAGGGGGTTGGCTCTGTAAAAGGCACCAAAGTTAGTCAGGAGCTAACGTGTGAGAAGAAGCTCCCACCCTCCCTCCCTTTTGTTTGGGCTGGGAAGAATAGGTCATTGTTGCAGCTTGAGTAGTGGGCGGGGTGCTTGCCTGGTTTATTACAGTTTGTGTGGGTACCTCTGTGTTGATCAGGAGAGGTTGAAATGGGGATTGTATTTCCAGTTTAAAAATGTGGGAATTGCTTTAGGGCAAGCACTGATGGGGATAACCCATACTTATTTGGTAGCATATTACCTAGTAGAGGGGTCACACATTTTACTCTACATACGATTGGCACGAGAGCAGGTTTGGAAGCAATCATCTTAAGAAACTTTACTTTACATTACATTGCATACAGCTTTCTTAAAATCTACTTCTAGTAAATTGATTTGAAATACTGACTAGTAGTAACAATACTATATCAATTCAGAATATTTTGAGTGACTGTAACTTGACACCATGCCCATGCCATGACCTAACGTCTTTTCTTTATATCACTTACATTTCATTCTGTTTTGATTTCTTCTCTTTACAATATTTAGGGCCAGATTATGAGTGGAGCAATATCGTTACCACAAGGAGTGTAAATGTGATTGCGAGATTGCAAGGTTCTCAAATCCAATTTCATTTGCTTTAAATTGCGGTAATTTACGTTCATCATATTTTCTATGGGTGGCTTCTAGCAGTAATGTCCGCTCATATTACAAGTTGAGATGAAATGCGATTGCTCAAATGCAATTGCATTTAATGCTCAAACTTTTTACAGACCTGAAAGGTCACCAAAAGAGTTTTGCCAGAGGAAAAAGTTGCACTAAACTAGTCTATTAACACCTAAACCATCACACCCCTATCACAAAATAACCCACTACCACCACACACCCCCATAGCAAAGTGATGGCAATGCCCAGTCAAATGTCCTGTTCAGACTATTTTTTTTTAGGTAGACATAATGGCCCCGCTGTAGTGGATCATGTCCGCCCCACATTGATAAATGCCTACAGCATACGCTGTTGGCATTTATTATTGCACAAGCATGATAAATGCTAGCAAGGGGTGTCAATCATCCCAATCGTATCCGAGGTGGTGGACGAGTTAAGGAGCAGTGGTCTTAAGACCGCTGATTCTTAAGCATACGCTGCTTCTTAAATCGGCCCCATAGACCTTTTTTGGGGGGGGTAAATTAAGAGGTTTGTAGTTTAGGGCAATGCCCTACAAAAGGCCCTTTTAAGGGCTATATCTGTAGTTTAGTGTTAGTATAGTTTTTTTTTTATTTTGGGGGTGTTTCTTTTTTAGTGGGGTTTTAGAATAGGCATAACTTTATTTTTGGTAATTTGTTTGTTGTTATGGTAGTTTTTTTTAAGTAATCATAGGTTTTTTTAAGTAATGTTAGATTTTTTTTTTTAAAGTAATGTTTTTTTTTTTAAAAGTTTAGTTTTTTTTTAGGGGTAAGGTTAGTCTGTTTTGGAGTAACTTAGGAGGTATTAGGTTAGGGGTATAGATATTAGTGTGTTACTTTGCCATGGGGGTTGTGGCGGTGTAGGGGTTAATAGTGTAGTGGGTTACTTTGTGATGGGGGGTTGTGGCAGTTTATGGGTTAATAGTGTAATGAGGACTCTGCAATGGGATATGCAGTGGTTTAGTGGTTGTGGGCGATTCGGGTTATGCACGAGTATGGTTGTTTCTTTTACAATTTTCTATCTCCATAGAAGTCAACGGGAGAGTACATTACCGTGGTTACAATATTGTAACTTCTGCTCTTTGCGCACAATAAATATTTACTTTTTAGTTAGCGTGTGAGCGGGAGCGGTAATTACCTCTCCACTGATAATGTAACTCTTGGTGTATTATTAATGTTTTGATAGACTGATGGCTCATTACCATTGAGTCGCAAATAGGTTTATGCAAGCTCACCATACTAAACCCCCCCCACAAAGTTTACAACTAAACAGCTAAAAAAAAACATACCAACGGTTTAAAAGACACGTTTTCCACCATGACCGGAAGTGGTGGTCAGTCTGGTGAATACAAAAACAGATATTTTACACCAGGTTTCAATTCAAGATGCAAGCAGGTAAATCACTGTTGGGTGCAGTCCCAAACATTAAGGTGTCTCAACTAGACACACGCTTTTTGCAGGCCTCTTTTCCATTGAATTATTAAAGTTTGAAAAACAATGCAAGCTTTTCTTGTTTTAATGTATTTTTTAATATAATATTTAGTGCTGCCCCAGGCAAAAGCCTAGTTGGAGTTATGTTCTTAATTATATTTCAGTATTTACTTACACGTAAAAAATATAATAAAGCACATTACTCCAACTAGGCTTATGCCTGAGAAAAGCACTAAATATTACATATAAACATAAATGTTACTAAATTATAACCAAAAAATGTCTGTCCTTAATTTAAAATAAATTCTTTAAAGGGACACTAAACCCAATTTTTTTCTTTCATGATTCAGATAGAGCATGCAGTTTTAAGCAATGTTCTAATTTACTCCTACTATAAATCTTGCTATCTTTATTTAAAAAGCAGGAATTTAAATCATCGGAGCCAGCCCATTTTAGGTTCTGCACCCTGGATAGCGCTTGCTTATTGGTGGCTACATTTAGCAAACCAATAAGCAAGCATAACCCAGGTTCCTAAGCTTTACATTCCTGCTTTTCAAATAAAGATAGCAAGAGAACAAATAACAATTGATAATAGGAGTAAATTAGAACGTTTCTTAAAATCGCATGCTCTATCTGAGTCATTAAAGAAAAAATTGAGTTTAGTGTCCCTTTAATTTCTTGATTATTTATTAGGTGAACAAAAAACACCAAACCGCTAAGACTGCACATAACTACAATGTCTTTCTCTCTCTAGCGAGTCACAGGTAAGGAGTGCAGGAGCTAACATACATTTTTATAATCTAAGGTCAGGTTACTATAGCAACAAACTTGTTATCGTGCAATTTTTGAGAAATCCAGATTTAGATGGAAATGTTAGCACAATGTTAACTGCACGCATTGCTCAAAATATTTCATTGGAAATCTGATACTAAAATGGAGCTGTAAACTAATTTTAGCTTTGGTAGCTTATGGCTCTATTTTTACGAGCCCTGAGAAAGATATAAAGATTTTTATGACACAGAAAAATGATTTTTTTCTTTATGTAATTTAGTTTGGCGACTGTCAGGGCTGTTCAAAATCAAGCTTTGTGGAATATTCGACTGAGAAACCTGTGACATATGGGCACCTGTACATTAATGTATTTCAGGCTTAAATAGAAAAAAAAACTGCAATAAACATGTAGTAAAAGGTAGTACTGTTTCAGTGATAGCATATAAGCATATACACCTGTACATATGCATATTTACATATATATGTCCAGTGCACTTTCATGTGAACACTGTAATTACTAACAAGCTTCTATTTAAAAAAAAAAATACAATTGTTTACATAATGTAAGTTTAATGCCCCTTAAAGGGATAGGAAAGGCAAAATTTAACTTGCATGATTCAGAGAGAGCATGTAATTTTAAGACACTTTTAAATGCACTTCTATTTTGAAATGTGCTTTGTTCTCTTGGTATCCCTTGTTGAAAAAGAATGTGCACATATACTACACTAGTGGGAGCTAGCTACTGATTGGTGCCTTCACACATTTGTCTCTTGTGATTGGCTAACTAGATGCGTTTAGCTAGCTGCCAGTTGTGTAATGTTGTTCCTTCATCATATGATAACCAGAGAATGAAGCCAATTTGCTAACAAAAGTAAAATGGAAAGTTGTTTAAAATTGTGTATTCCATCTGAATCATGAAAGACAATTTTGGGTTTTCTTGTCCCTTTAAGGATGCAAAGATTGAAAGCGCCCCTCAAAAAATATCAATACCAAAAATCTATCTACTGTGAAAAGTGTTTTCTGACAGGCTGGAATAAACAATCGTAAAATTATTAGACCATTTAAAAAATAGCTTCCATTAGGAACATGAATGAGCTTGAAGGAAATTAAAACATGTGTTGCTTGTGTGTAAAAGTGTGCTTTGTCCCACTCTCTCTAAAAATCTAATGGCTAGATTTAGAGTTGGGCGGTAGCCGTCAAAACCAGGGTTAGAGGCTCCTAACGCTGGTTTTTACCGCCCTCTGGTATTTAGAGTCAGTCAGGAAAGGGTCTAATGCTCACTTTGCAGCCGCGACTTTTCCATACCGCAGATCCCCCTACGCCATTTGCGTATCCTATCTTTTCAATGGGATCTTTCTAACGCCGGTATTTAGAGTCGTGGCTGAAGTGAGCGTTAGAAATCTAACGACAAAACTCCAGCCTCAGAAAAAAGTCAGTAGTTAAGAGCTTTCTGGGCTAACGCCGGTTCATAAAGCTCTTAACTACTGTGCTCTAAAGTACACTAACACCCATAAACTACCTATGTACCCCTAAACCGAGGCCCCCCCACACCGCCGCCACTCTATTAAAAATTTTTAACCCCTAATCTGCCGCTCCGTACACCGCCGCCAGCTACATTATCCCTATGTACCCCTAATCTGCTGCCCCTAACATCGCTGACACCTACATAATATTTATTAACTCCTAATCTGCCCCCCCAACATCGCCGCTACCTTACCTACACTTATTAACCCCTAATCTGCCGACTGAACCGCACCGCTACTATAATAAATGTATTAACCCCTAAACCGCCTCACTCCCGCCTCAATAACCCTATAATAAATAGTATTAACCCCTAATCTGCCCTCCCTAACATCGCCGGCACCTAACTTCAAACATTAACCCCTAATCTGCCGACCGGAGCTCAGCGCTATTCTAATAATTTTTTTAACCCCTAAAGCTAAGTCTAACCCTAACACTAACACCCCCTAAGTTAAATATAATTTTTATCTAACGAAATAAATTAACTATTATTAAATAAATTAATCCTATTTAAAACTAAATACTTACCTGTAAAATAAACCCTAATATAGCTACAATATAAATTATAATTATATTGTAGCTATTTTAGGATTAATATTTATTTTACAGGCAACTTTGTAATTATTTTAACCAGGTACAATAGCTATTAAACAGTTAAGAACTATTTAATAGCTACCTAGTTAAAATAATTACAAAATTGCCTGTAAAATAAATCCTAGCCTAAGTTACAATTAAACCTAACACTACACTATCAATAAATTAATTAAATAAAATACCTACAATTATCTACAATGAAACCTAACACTTAACTATCAATAAATTAATTAAATAAAATACCTACAATTAAACCTAACACTACACTATCAATAAATTAATTAAATACAATACCTACAAATAACTACAAATATATAAACTAACTAAAGTACAAAAAATAAAATAGAACTAAGTTACAAAAAATAAAATAATATTTACAAACATTAGAAAAATATTACAACAATTTTAAACTAATTGCACCTACTCTAAGCCCCCTAATAAAATAACAAAGCCCCCCAAAATAAAAAAATGCCCTACCCTATTCTAAATTAAAAAAGTTCAAAGTTCTTTTACCTTACCAGCCCTGAAAAGGGCCCTTTGCGGGGCATGCCCCAAAGAATTCAGCTCATTTGCCTGTAAAAAAAAACATACAATACCCCCCCAACATTACAACCCACCACCCACATACCCCTAATCTAACCCAAACCCCCCTTAAATAAACCTAACACTAAGCCCCTGAAGATCTCCCTACCTTGTCTTCACCTCACCGGTTCACCGATCGGTCCAGAAGAGGGTCCGAAGTCTTGATCCAAGCGGCGGCTGAAGAACTCCATCATCGGGCTGAAGTCGGAAGTCCATCATCGAGATGAAGTCTTCTATCAAGCCGCATCTTCAATCTTCTTTCTTCCGGAGCGGAGCGGAGCCATCATCTTCCAGCCGACGCGGATCCAACCTCTTCAAGCGACGCCTACTTGCCGAATGACGGTTCCTTTAAATGACGTCATCCAAGATGGCATCCCTCAAATTCCGATTGGCTGATAGGATTCTATCAGCCAATCGGAATTAAGGTAGGAATATTCTGATTGGCTGATGGAATCAGCCAATCAGATTCAAGTTCAATCTGATTGGATCAGCCAATCAGATTGAGCTCGCATTCTGAAGTAAAAGAGCTTTGAACTTTTTTAATTTAGAATAGGGTAGGGCATTTTTTTATTTTGGGGGGCTTTGTTATTTTATTAGGGGGCTTAGAGTAGGTGTAATTAGTTTAAAATTGTTGTAATATTTTTCTAATGTTTGTAAATATTTTTTTATTTTTTGTAACTTAGTTCTTTTTTATTTTTTGCACTTTAGTTTATTTAATTGTAGTTATTTGTAGGTATTGTATTTAATTAATTTATTGATAGTGTAGTGTTAGGTTTAATTGTAGGTAATTGTAGGTATTGTATTTAATTAATTTATTGATAGTGTAGTGTTAAGTTTAATTGTAGGTATTTTATTTAATTAATTTATTGATAGTGTAGTGTTAGGTTTAATTGTAACTTAGGTTAGGATTTATTTTACAGGTAATTTTGTAATTATTTTAACTATTTTAGCTATTAAATAGTTATTAACTATTTAATAGCTATTGTACCTGTTTAAAATAATTACAAAGTTGCCTGTAAAATAAATATTAATCCTAAAATAGCTACAATATAATTATAATTTATATTGTAGCTATATTAGGGTTTATTTTACAGGTAAGTATTTAGGTTAATAAATATAATATAGGGGTCGGCGGTGTTAGGGGCAGCAGATTAGGGGTACTGTAGGTTGCGGCGGTATACGGAGCGGCAGATTAGGGGTTAAAAAAATATGCAGGTGTCAGCGATAGCGGGGGCGGCAGATTAGGGGTTAATAAGTGTAAAGTTAGGGGTGTTTAGACTCGGGGTACATGTTAGAGTGTTAGGTGCAGACGTAGGAAGTGTTTCCCCATAGTAAACAATGGGTTGGGAGCTGAACGCTGCTTTTTTGCAGGTGTTAGGTTTTTTTTCAGCTTAAACAGCCCCATCGTTTTCTATGGGGGAATCGTGCACGAGCACGTTTTTGAAGCTGGCCGCGTCCGTAAGCACCTCTGGTATCGAGAGTTGCAGTGGCGGTAAATATGCTCTACGCTCCTTTTTTGGAGCCTATCGCAGCCATTCTGTGAACTCTAAATACTAGCAGTATTTAAAAGGTGCGGGAGAAAAAACATAATTTATGCTTACCTGATAAATTTATTTCTCTTGTAGTGTATTCAGTCCACGGGTCATCCATTACTTATGGGATTATATCTCCTTCCCAACAGGAAGTTGCAAGAGGATCACCCAAGCAAAGCTGCTATATAGCTCCTCCCCTCACACGTCATATCCAGTCATTCGACCAAAACAAGACAAGAAAGGAGAAACCATAGGGTGCAGTGGTGACTGTAGTTTGAATTAAAAATTTAGATCTGCCTTAAAAGACAGGGCGGGCCGTGGACTGAATACACTACAAGAGAAATAAATTTATCAGGTAAGCATAAATTATGTTTTCTCTTGTTAAGTGTATTCAGTCCACGGGTCATCCATTACTTATGGGATACCAATACCAAAGCTAAAGTACACGGATGATGGAAGGAACAAGGCAGGAACTTTAAACGGAAGGAACCACTGCCTGTAGAACCTTTCTCCCAAAAACAGCCTTCGAAGAAGCAAAAGTGTCAAATTTGTAAAATTTTTAAAAAGTGTGAAGTGAAGACCAAGTTGCAGCCTTGCAAATCTGTTCAACAGAGGCCTCATTCTTAAAGGCCCAGGTGGAAGCCACAGCTCTAGTGGAATGAGCTGTAACTCTTCCAGGAGGCTGCTGTCCAGCAGTCTCATAGGCTAAGCGTATTATGCTACGAAGCCAAAAGGAGAGAGAGGCAGCCGAAGCTTTTTGACCTCTCCTCTGTCCAGAGTAAACGACAAACAGGGAAGAAGTTTGACGAAAATCTTTAGTTGCCTGCAAATAGAACTTCAGGGCACGGACTACGTCCAGATTATGTAAGAGTCGTTCCTTCTTTGAAGAAGGGTTAGGACACAGTGATGGAACAACAATCTCTTGATTGATATTCCTGTTAGAAACTACCTTAGGTAAGAACCCAGGTTTAGTACGCAGAACTACCTTGTCTGAATGGAAAATCAGATAAGGAGAATCACAATGTAAGGCAGATAACTCAGAGACTCTTCGAGCCGAGGAAATAGCCATCAAAAACAGAACTTTCCAAGATAACAGCTTAATATCAATGGAATGAAGGGGTTCAAATGGAACACCTTGAAGAACTTTAAGAACTAAGTTTAAACTCCACGGCGGAGCAACAGTCTTAAACACAGGCCTAATCCTACCCAAAGCCTGACAAAAGGCCTGAACGTCTGGAACTTCTGCCAGACGTTTGTGTAGAAGAATAGACAGAGCAGAAATCTATCCCTTTAACGAACTAGCAGATAAGCCCTTTTCTAAACCCTCTTGTAGAAAAGACAATATCCTAGGAATCCTAACCTTACTCCATGAGTAACTCTTGGATTCGCACCAGTATAAATATTTACGCCATATCTTATGGTAAATTTTTCTGGTAACAGGTTTCCGAGCCTGTATTAAGGTATCAATAACCGACTCCGAGAAGCCACGCTTTGATAGAATCAAGCGTTCAATCTCCATGCAGTCAGTCTCAGAGAAATTAGATTTGGATGATTGAAAGTACCCTGAATTAGAAGGTCCTGCCTCAGAGGCAGAGACCATGGTGGACAGGACGACATGTCCACTAGGTCTGCATACCAGGTCCTGCGTGGCCACGCAGGCGCTATCAGAATCACTGATGCCCTTTCATGTTTGATCCTGGCAATCAGTCGAGGAAGCATCGGGAATGGTGGAAACACATAAGCCATGTTGAAGACCCAAGGGGCTGTCAGAGCATCTATCAGCACCGCTCCCGGGTCCCTGGACCTGGATCCATAACAAGGAAGCTTGGCGTTCTGGCGAGACGCCATGAGATCCAGTTCTGGTTTGCCCCAAGGATGGACCAGCTGATTAAACACCTCCTGATGGAGTTCCCACTCCCCCGGATGAAAAGTCTGACGACTTAGAAAATCCGCCTCCCAGTTCTGTACGCCTGGGATGTGGATCGCTGACAGGTGGCAAGAGTGAGACTCTACCCAGCAATTATCTTTGAGACTTCTAACATCGCTAGGGAACTCCTGGTTCCCCCTTGATGGTTGATGTAAGCCACAGTCGTGATGTTGTCCGACTGGAATCTGATGAACCTCAGTGTTGCTAACTGAGGCCAAGCTAGAAGAGCATTGAATATTGCTCTTAACTCTAGAATATTTATTGGGAGGAGTTTCTCCTCCTGAGTCCACGATCCCTGAGCCTTCAGGGAGTTCCAGACTGCACCCCAACCTAGAAGGCTGGCATCTGTTGTTACAATCGTCCAATCTGGCCTGCGAAAGGTCATACCCTTGGACAGATGGACACGAGAAAGCCACCAGAGAAGAAAAACTCTGGTCTCTTGATCCAGATTTAGTAGGGGGGACAAATCTGAGTAATCCCCATTCCACTGACTTAGCATGCATAATTGCAGCGGTCTGAGATGCAGGCGCGCAAATGGCACTATGTCCATTGCCGCTACCATTAAGCCGATTACTTCCATGCACTGAGCCACTGAAGGGCGTGGAATGGAATGAAGGACACTGCAAGCATTTAGAAGTTTTGATAACCTGAACTCCGTCAGGTAAATTTTCATCTCTACAGAATCTATAAGAGTCCCTAGGAAGGAGACTCTTGTGAGTGGTGATAGAGAACTCCTTTCCACGTTCACCTTCCACCCATGCGACCTCAGAAATGCCAGAACTATCTCTGTATGAGACTTGGCCCTTTGAAAGCTTGATGCCTGTATCAGGATGTCGTCTAGATACGGAGCCACCGCTATGCCTCGCGGTCTTAGAACCGCCAGAAGTGAGCCCAGAACCTTTGTAAAGATTCTCGGGGCCGTAGCCAACCCGAAGGGAAGAGCTACAAACTGGTAATGCCTGTCTAGAAAGGCAAATCTTAGGTACCGATAATGATCTTTGTGAATCGGTATATGAAGGTAGGCATCCTTTAAGTCTACCGTGGTCATGTATTGACCCTCTTGGATCATGGGTAGGATGGTTCGAATAGTTTCCATTTTGAATGATGGAACTCTTAGGAATTAGTTTAAGATTTTTAGGTCCAAGATTGGTCTGAAGGTTCCCTCTTTCTTGGGAACCACAAACAGATTCGAGTAAAACTCTTGCCCTTGTTCCGTCCGCGGAACTGGGTGGATCGCCCCCAATACTAAGAGGTCTTGCACACAACGTAGAAATGCCTCTTTCTTAATTTGGTTTGCTGATAACCTTGAAAGATGAAATCTCCCTTGTGGAGGAGATGCTTTGAAGTCCAGAAGATATCCCTGAGATATGATCTCCAACGCCCAGGGATCCTGGACATCTCTTGCCAAGCCTGGGTGAAGAGAGATAGTCTGCCCCCCACTAGATCCGTTTCCGGATAGGGGGCCCTTTCTTCATGCTGTCTTAGGGGCAGAAGAAGGCTTTCTGGCCTGCTTGCCCTTGTTCCAGGACTGGTTAGTTTTCCAGCCCTGTCTGCAACGAGCAACAGGTCCTTCCTGTTTTGGAGCGGAGGAAGTTGATGCTGCTCCTGCCTTGAAATTACGAAAGGCACGAAAATTAGACTGTTTGGCCTTTGACTTGGCCCTGTCCTGAGGAAGAGTATGACCCTTACCCCCAGTAATGTCAGCAATAATTTCTTTCAAGCCGGGCCCGAATAAGGTCTGCCCTTTGAAAGGAATATTAAGCAATTTAGACTTAGAAGTCACGTCAGCTGACCAGGATTTAAGCCATAGCGCTCTGCTCGCCTGGATGGCGAATCCGGAGTTCTTAGCCATTAGTTTGGTTAAATGTACAACGGCATCAGAAACAAATGCATTAGCTAGCTTAAGTGCTTTAAGCTTGGCCATAATCTCATCCAATGGAGCTGTGCGAATGGCCTCTTCCAGAGACTCAAACCAGAATGCCGCCGCAGCAGTGACAGGCGCAATGCATGCAAGGGGCTGTAAGATAAAACCTTGTTGAACAAACATTTTCTTAAGGTAACCTTCTAATTTTTTATCCATTGTATCCGAAAAAGCACAACTATCCTCCACCGGGATAGTGGTACGCTTAGCTAAAGTAGAAACTGCTCCCTCCACCTTAGGGACCGTCTGCCATAAGTCTCGTGTGGTGGCGTCTATCGGGAACATTTTTCTAAACATCGGAGGTGGGGAAAAAGGCACACCGGGTCTATCCCACTCCTTGCTAATAATTTCTGTAAGCCTTTTAGGTATAGGAAAAACGTCAGTACACACCGGTACCGCAAAGTATCTATCCAACCTACATACTTTCTCTGGAATTGCAACCGTGTTACAATCATTCAGAGCCGCTAATACCTCCCCTAGCAATATGCAGAGGTTCTCAAGCTTAAATTTAAAATTAGAAATCTCTGAATCCGGTCTCCCTGGATCAGATCCGTCACCCACAGAATGAAGCTCTCCGTCCTCATGTTCTGCAAATTGTGACGCAGTATCAGACATGGCTCTCACATCATCAGCGTGCTCTGTCCTTAATCCAGAGCTATCGCGCTTGCCTCTTAATTCAGGCAATTTAGATAATACCTCTGTCATAACAGCCGCCATGTCTTGCAAAGTGATTTGTATGGGCCTCTCTGATGCACTTGGCGCCACAATATCACGCGCCCCCTGAGCGGGAGGCGAAGGTACTGACACGTGAGGAGAGTTAGTCGGCATAACTTCCCCCTCGTTGTCTGGTGATAATTTCTTTACAGATATAGATTGACTTTTATGCAAAGTGACATCAATACAATTAGTACACATATTTCTGTGGGGCTCCACATTGGCCTTCAAACATAGAGAACAAGCAGATTCATCTGTGTCAGACATGTTTAAACAGACTCGCAATGAGACTAGCAAGCTTGGAAAAACCTTTCAAGTAAATTTACAAGCAATATAAAAAACGCTACTGCGCCTTTAAGAAGCACAAAAAAAGATGTCACAGTTGAAATAACAAAGAACCAAATCAGTTATAGCAACCAAATCTTCACAGTAAATGTATTAAGTTAGAAGAGTATTGCACCCACTAGCAAATGGATGATTAACCCCTTAATACCCCAAAACGGATAATCAAACTAACAATTAACGTTTTTTTATCACAGTCAAACACACTGTCACAGGTCTGCTGTGACTAATTACCTCCCTCAAAATGACTTTTGAAGACCCCTGAGCGCAAAAAAGCGCTAAAATAGGCTCCTCCCACTCCTATTACAACAGTGGGAAACCTCAGTTAAACGCTTCTATATAGAAATAAACAACAGCCATGTGGAAATTTTCATGCCCCAAAAGATTTATCACCAAAGTACCTCACAAAAAACGAATAACATGCCAGTAAACGTTTTAAACATACACTTTAAATGTTAGATAGTGTTATTAATAAGCCTGCTACCAGTCGCTTCTACTGCAGTTAAGGCTTATACAATACTTCGGTATTAACAGTATTTTCTTAGTCAAATTCCATTCCTTAGAAAATTACTTATTGTACATACATTCATCAGCCTGATACCAGTCGCCGCTGGATTTAAGGCTGTACTTACATTACATCGGTATCAGCAGTATTTTCTTAGTCAATTCCATTCCTTAGAAAAATAATTTACTGCACATACCTCGTTTGCGGGATTCCCCGCATGCTATTCCCTTTCTGAAAGTTACCCCACTCCTCAGAATGTGCAAGAACAGCCAGTGGATCTTAGTTACTTCTGCTAAGATCATAGAAAATGCAGGCAGATTCTTCTTCTAAATACTGCCTGAGAACAAACAGCACACTCCGGTGCCATTTAAAATAACAAACTTTTGATTGAAGAAATAAACTAAGTATAAAAACACCACAGCCCTCTCACAACGACCTATCTAGTTGAGTTGCAAGAGAATGACTGGATATGACGTGTGAGGGGAGGAGCTATATAGCAGCTCTGCTTGGGTGATCCTCTTGCAACTTCCTGTTGGGAAGGAGATATAATCCCATAAGTAATGGATGACCCGTGGACTGAATACACTTAACAAGAGAAAAAGCCAGTGTAGCTAACGCACCCCTTTGGCCGCAGAACTCTAAATCTAGCCGTTGATCTGTAACCTAAGTTTTCAAAATAATGGAAATCGCTAAAACCAGCTATTTGTTTTGCAGCATTTACAGTTCTTTTTGGCCCATCTAGGGAACATGGAACAAAGCCCAATTTTACACAAAAGCAAGCTGTGTTTAATGTCCTTTTAATGTTTAAAACAGTTTAATGCTCTGTGAAAAAAAATACAAAAACATTCAAAGAGCAAGAATATATAACAGACAGGAATACAGCCCAGTAATATTCTAAATCCTGTAATGAATAATGTGTTGTTCTATTTTTGCTGTTGTTGTTATTTATAAATATAGTGTCCCTTTTTGGTATTCAATAAAAATATTTGAGAAAAAAACAAACCTACACTTTTGCCCACACAGCAAAATCAACACAATACAAAGAAATTTAGAAGAGAAAAAACACAAGGCTGATGCTGGTGATTTTGGTATCATATATACAGCTGCCCTATTCATTACACTATATAACGGACAGTGCACATAAGCACAAATAAATGCCTAACATAATAAATTAAGTGTACTGTCATTATTATTATTAAATATATATATTCTGGAATTGAGAATCAACCATCCTCGTAAAAATGGTTGCATAGCTACAAAAACGATTGATTTAATTGACTCATCATAACACAAAGCAGGAGCTGTAGTCTGCATTCCCCATCATGAATATGCAAATTAGACAACTTGTTTTATGCAAACGCTGGGACAGAAGGTGATGAAGCAAACTACTCAATGGATTATCTATTTCGCACTTCATAAACTATTGCTTTTACCATTTCTGAGAATTTCTAACTAAACGTATATGTGTATCTTCCTGATTAAATTATTACATAGCTATTAACAATTTACAGTATTAACAAAGTTGTAGTTAGTGTGCAAAAACATTATTTTGCACTGAAGAGATATTAAAGCAACATGAAACCCAAAATCTTTCTTTAATGATGCAGATAGACTGCAATTTTAAGGAACTTTTTGAATTACTTCTATTGTCAAATTTGCCTAATTCTCTTGCTATCCTTTGTTGAAGGAGCAGTAATGCACTACTGGGAGCTAGATGAACACATTAAGGGCTAGTGTACGAGTTGAACGTAAAAAAGATAGATGAGGCTTTTTGCGCTCGTCAGGTTGCGCTACTGTTACAAGTTGAAAGTACAAAGTTTGCAAGCAAGCAAAAACCGGACATGCACAAAAAGTCATGACTGCATTAACGTTTTCTCCCATAGACTCCAATAGAGCACATAAAATGCAAATAACCAAATACCCAAACTTGCACACTGACGGCGTATATTCAAGAGTGCTAAACCCGACATGAAATATGAATATTTAACATTCCAATGTTCTTCACATAGAAGAATATGTTCTATTTATTCTTAAATATTTAAATATATATATGTGATTTTTTTTATACAATATATATCTATATACCTATACATATATATATATATATATATATATATATATATATATATATATTTAAAAATACTTAGAACATATTCCCTATGTGAAAAACATTGGAGTGTAAAATATTTAAACTACATACACAGTTAAACACATTATTCATTATTAATAGTGAATAAAACTTGATTTTTCATGATTTCAGGTTTTTTACTGCAATGGGCTCTAATGTACACACACACATGAACGCCCACACACACATCAAAAGTTTCTAGTGATACAAAATATCCTCTTGGATAAAAGCTGGACTTTAGTAGTTGAGGGTTATAAAATAAAACCGTTTTTGATACATGGTTTTTCCTTGAAATGCCATTTTCTGTGATCTGTATGATTGATAGCGCCGTGTCTAGCAGCCTACTTGTTAAAATTTCAATCTTTATATGTTAAGGGGTTGTTAATAACCAAGAATCACAAGTGCTTTCATGTGTGCTCCAAAAGGAAGCTTCAGGCATATATCTCAAAGCAGTCTTTTCAGTGGTGTAGATTCACCTTTGAAAAAATCCTCTCTGCGGTTCTTGAACGTTTTAGAGTACAGAATATAAACGCACGCATAGATTTACTGTGTATGCACACAATTTACCAATTATCCACTGCATAGTTCTAATATTCAAGGCCTATGTTAAGAATAAATTCTCACTACAAGCTAATGTAAGAAATGGTCTTTCCAACAATATTTAGGTTACCTGGGATTAAAAGGACACGAAACCTAACATTTTTATTTCATGATTTAGATAGATAGTAAAAAAAATAAATCTTTTTTTCTCAGATTAACTTTGGTATTTTGGTATTCTTTGTTGAGAAGCAGGTAGGTAACTGTAGGTGCATGTACGAGTCTGGAGCGGTATGTTGCAGCAGTTTTGCAAGAAAGCTTTGAACAATGCTTTTGCAAGAGAACTAAAGGGCAGCAGTGTTTGTTGCCATAAAGTGCTCCAGATATGTGCACACTACCTACTTAGATATCCTATGTGAGCCAAGCAAATTTGATAATAGGAGTAAATTGTAAAAAAAAATTTATTATATGCTCTATGTGAATCATAAAACAAAGTGTTTGAGTTTCATGTCCCTTTAAATTGAGCGTTTTGGCCAAGATTACAGTCTTTCTGAAATTATTGTTAAGTGTAGAAAAAAACAGGATCGGATGTTTTAAAAATTATTATTATTATTATTTAAATGACTCAGTCAAACTAGGGTTGCCAAAAAAAATTGAAGCAAATAAGGGAGACTAAGAAATCAACAAATTACACATAGGAAATAAACTAATTATACAGCAGTTACTGAAAAAAACACTATTTTACAATTTGATACAGTTTGGTACAACAAAATACTTCATACAAATCACTTTCATTCCCACAGTCTAACTTAACCCCTTAAGGACCAGCGACGTACCCTGTATGTCGCTGGCCTTTTTTTGGGACTTGATTGTTTTAAAGCGCGGTCTTGCCACCAGCGTTGAGACTGCTCTATTCCACAAAGCCTGCTGGAGGGAGGGCATTAATAGCGTTTTCTTGCTAGACTTGTGCTATTATGTCCTCAAAAACCCCTTAACGACCAGTGATATACAGGGTACATTGTGGTCATTAAGGGGTTAATACATTCAACATCTTTTGCAAATCCATTAATTCTAACTCAGTGGGAGTAATGACATTAAACTGTCAGACACATCAAAATGAATAACTAAATAAAAGGACAAGGGGTAGATTTACCAAAGGTTGAGCGGACATGATTCGATGTAGCGAATCATGTTCGCTCGAATACGCATTTAACATTGCACAAGTATTTCTGGTAAAACGCTTGTGCAATCCTGCCCTTTGCTCACTCGCAGCCAATCGGTCGCTAGCAGGGGCCATCAATCATAACGATCGGATCGGGATGATTTCAGTCCGCCACAAGGAGCAGCGGTCTTATGACCTCTGCTTCTTAACTTCCATTTCTGGTGGACCAGAAACGATGGGGCGTCGACGCAGCATCCACTCCTTAATTAATCGACCCCCAAAAATACAATAAAAGAACAAGAGAACAATATTAAAATTACAGTCTAGTCAAAATTAAACACTAATTATTCAAATAGGGCATGCAATTTTAAACAACTTTCCAATTTACTTTTATCATCAAATTTGCTTTTTTCTCTAAGTATTTTTTGTTGAAAGCTAAACCAAGGTAGGCTCATATGCTAATTTCAAAGCCCTTGAAAGTTGCCTCTTATCTCAGTGCATTTTGACAGCTTTTCATAGCTAGACAGCACTAGTTCATGTGTACCATTTAGATAACAGTGTGCTCACTCCTGTAGAGTTACTTGTGAGTCAGCACTGATTGGCTAAAATGCAAGTCTATCATAAGAACTGTAATAAGGGCGCAGTCTGCAAAGGCTTAGATACAAGGTAAAAAGTATATTAATATAACCATGTTGATTATGCAAAACCGGGGAATGGGTAATAAAGGGATTATCTATTTTTTTAAACAATAAAAATTCTGGAGTAGACTGTCCCTTTAAATGCTTGAAACAACAGTGTTATATGTTTTAAAAAAATGAAGGAAAAAAAATATATAAGGGAGCTTGGGAAACTGTCAAAAGGTTTGGGCAAATGAGGGAGATCCCTGGAAATAAGTCAAACACCGCTAAGCTTGAGAACACCCACAATTTTCAATTTCTATTTCCCACAATGGCATCAATAATTGTCTGTCGATTATCGAAAACTAAACCAATACACAAAAAAAACGGCTGTGTTTATCTCTAGGTATTTGAGTCAACTACTACTTACATCATATCACCTATACTTTACAAGTCAAAATACAAAAATAAAAGTTCCACACCAGGTGGATCACAAGCATAGTTAATGTGTTAAAGATACCTTTATTATTGTCATTTTTTATAAGCCACTAACATATAACACAGCTCTGTAACATTAAGTATTACAATTGTGGAGTATAATAATCAGAAGACATTTACATAAAAAGGGTACAGACCCTGCCCTTGAGTAACCATATTTACATAAGATGATCAACAACAAAGGTGCCCTCGCAAGCTAACCTCAAGCAGAACCCTTAACATGGGTAGCAGTGGAATCACACTACTCTGTACAATTGTGTCACTAGCACAATCAAATAACACAGGCATCAGTCATGGCCTTTGTATTTAGCATGCTTTTCATTTATCCTAACCATGAAAAACTGAGCTGCCATTCCTGTTCTACTTAGAAGTAAAGGTAGAGTCTTGTCATGTAATAGCAGCTAACAATGACAGGGGCATGCCCCCTCCCCCATTAAAAAGTGCTGATTGTGTCTCATACTCCAATATGGAGATATGGCCTTTTCCCTCCCTTTATAAATAAAATAACTGGTGATTAGTTAGGGCAGGTGATCACTTGCACATTTCAGGGACATAGTCTGCCTCATTCAAAAGTGGAGCAAAATATAACGCAAATCAGGGGTGTTATTACTTTTTAAGTAAAGCAGAAGGGAAGATAAGAGCATGATAACAATCCCCATACAACTCTATAACTGGTCTCCCTATCCAGAAGGTAGTCACACTTCCTCAGGATGATCACCTACAACCTAGTTGCAACAAAATTTTCATTTAATAGATAAGCTTCTTCATGAAAAAAAAAACAAAAAACGTTTTTAAATTCAACTTGAAATACAAGCGCAACCTGATACCAGGGCTGGCTCAAAACATTGTGCTGCCTTGGCCTAAGAATGAAATACCAGATGGTGACTCTTTCACGCCCCACTGGATGTGCACTCACTTTAGCTACCCTCAATCCATATGCGGTAAGAACAGGCACTGTATTGGTCCACCGATTCCCTGGGTGAAGTCTTAGGGTCTGTAATCTTTAACGTGTCTGGCTCCCGGACAGAGCAAATCTCTTCTTAAAGCTGCTCAGGTCTTTTAGGATACATACCTTCAACAGTTTGGAACCCTTTGGTCTAAATAAGGACATAGATATTGCTGTTTTTTTATAGTAGTCCTTGGTTCTTTTACTTTATTTTATATTATTTGAACATGTCCTTTTCCCCGCCCCTGTCCCACTATAATTACTCTGATATATGATATAATTTTTTTTTTTTTTTAGAAAGGTCCTTTTCCCCTCTTTCCAGGATACCTCTTTTATTATGTGTGTTTTTAATGATCAATTTTTAATATTAATAGTATTATTAATTACAATCTTTAAGATATATTATATATTGTTCTTTTAATTACTATTACCAATATTGATCAGCTTATAGAGAATCTTATAATTATTATATAGCTGGTTTTATGTTTGTTCTTTTGTAACTAATATGATAGATGTTAGAATGTTTTAACCCATTTATTATTCTTTGTGTTTCTGTGACGGGATTAAATTAATAGCTATCTCATTCATTTAATGCTAGCTTAAAGGGCTTCCTTTGCCCCGCAGACTTTTCGAGTGTTGATATTGTGATGCGGGCTTGGGCGAACTTTGAATCTTTGTTGTGTCCGTATATATTAGCAACCAGGCCTGTATCTAGAAGTGAACGTAATATACATAAGCACATCACGCTCCCAACACTCGCGAGAGCCTGTTACGCCACAATGGGCTTCCTATTGGCGCCTCTAAGCATCCATATTTAAAAGGCAAACATGGAAGCCGTCCACATACCTCTGATGAAGAAGGGATTCAGATTCATTTTAACCCTTTGAGAAGCGTTAGGTGATTTAGGCTTTATGCCTTTCCCATATTGGGTGCTATTTTAGAAGTCTTTTGTTATCATTTCTGTATACAGCACGCTATATGCGTTGTAAGGAGATTTTCATTTTATGTTGTATTGATACCTCATATATTTGAGGTTAACTAATGTGAGTGTGTATAATCTTCCTCTTTTAAGCCTACTATATATTCAATAAACGGTATAACACTATTAGCCTGTTTTGGCTTTGTGTCGCCCTTATCTATTGGTGCTTTGAGTTTTGGAATCAAGACCTGAGCAGCTTTAAGAAGATAATTTCTCTGTCAGGGAGCCAGACACGCTGAAGATTACAGACCCTAAGATTTTACCCAGGGAATCAGTGGACCGATACAGTGCCTGTTCTTACCGCATATGAATTGAGGGTAGCTGAAGTAAGTGCACGTCCAGTGGGGCGTGAAAGAGTCAGCATTTGGTGCAGGTTTTCCTGTGGATTTCCTTTTGCCTTTGTTGTCTGACATCTCTCCACGCATACCTACATTTTATGCACTTTTTATGGACTTTTATGAATTTTATTCCTATTATTTTATTAACTACTTAGGGTGGAAGTTGTTTTATATGTTTTATATGTAGTGTACTTGTTTTTGACATTGTCGAGTCCTCTTTTTTTTTTATTTGATTGCTTTATATGTGAAGCATTATTTATCTATGTCATTATTATTGCTTTTTAGAATCATTGCATTATAGCACCAACTCCTGTCTTTATTCCCATTTTTTTCTATTTAAAAGAGGTGAGGTTTCTCTCTGCCTTTTGGAGTAGGGCTGTTTCTGGGTGCAAGATTTATCTTTTTGGGTGTAACTGTCACCTGTCCCTGTATCTTAGCGCTAGTGGGGCTTGTCAGAGTTTTTCTTTTTTATAATATAAAAAAATCTTTAATACTTTTTATATTATGTTACATTTTTTTTTTTTAATTTGAGGTTTGAGATAAGGCATACATGGAATGCAGAATAGTTTAACACAATGCCAATATCAGAATACAGACAGTATATGACATAACATAATAATTAGCAATATGCATTCTTGGAAAAAGAAAACAAAAGGTACATAATGTGCAGATAGTATGCCTAATACTCTGTTTACCTCCAGAAAGATCAATGAGGTCACTCGTGGGCCTCTACGCTAAATAAACAGGTTATTGGAGGTTGATACAAAAAAGGAGACCACTTTTGGATCTCAACTGAGAAAACCTAATTTTCTATTTTTTACTATAGTATAAACATAATACTGTATTAGGATATGATAAAAAGACAATATATAGTAAGTAGTCTTTTAAATCCAAAATGTCCAAACTATGAATGGTGGAGATGCAGATAGCATATATACAATCTATGGGTGGTTGTTGTTAAATGAGATTTACTAATTGCTTAAAACACATAATTCCAAAGTTATGTAAATAAGAATTATAATAATGAACCTGTGACATATAGTATATGGAAAAAGCTAAATAAAATGTTATATGAGCCACATTTGATAGAAAGCTGATAACCTCATCTGGAATATAGTTTCCCCTCTTGGCATCTACTGGGCCTACTTAGGAGGGCTTAAATGTATATTCAGAGTAGGAACGTATGCACCTCTGTATGATATAAGTGCTTATAGGTAATATAATAAATATGGCTAACTGACAACTTAACTAAATTAAACCTAGGACTATCTGGCTTACCTAACAGACCTTCTTTTAAATATATAGAAGCTGTACCACCTCGGCCAGAGGCAGCACTTTAACCGGTGACAATGGAGGGAGGTTCAACATTGAAATAGAAGTAAGTAATAATTAAAGGGACACTGAACCCAATTTTTTTCTTTCAAGATTCAGATAGAGCATGCAATTTTAAGAAACTTTCTAATTGACTCATATTATCAATTTTTATTCGTTCTCTTGCTATCTTTATTTGAAAAAGAAGGCCTCTAAGCTGTTCTTTTTGGTTCAGACCCTGGACAGCACTTTTGTATTGGTGGGTGAATTTATCCACCAATCAGCAAGGACAACCCAGGTTGTTCACCAAAAATGGGCCAGCATCTAAACTTACATTCTTGCATTTCAAATAAAGATACCAAGAGAATGAAGAAAATTTAATAATAGGATTAAATTGGAAAGTTGCTTAAAATTTCATGCTCTATCTGAATCAAGAAAGAAACAAATTGGGTTCAGTGTCCCTTTAAGTGTACAGAAGTCTAAAATATGTTTGTAAGTGAACTACAAGACAACAACAACAAAAAAATTGTTCTCTCTGGGGACTGGAATACCTTTAACTGCATATAACATAGGAGCTAGGTATATTAACAGGCAGGCCATGTGTTAAACTATTAGACTGAACCACATATTTGAAGAAGTAAACTCATAGATAAATTCTCATTTGCAAACACAATTTTTTAAGCTAATTGTCTCTTAAAGTATTGTGTTACAGTAATTTAGGTTATTAGTGTAGGGAACATATAGTAACATAGGAACAGGTAGCTGCACGTCCATACATTATGGCATAAACATATTCAATTGCAAACACTAATTCTTTAACCCATAGTGTTCCTAAAGTATTGTGTTATACTGAGTCAGGTTGTAAGTATAGGGAGCATATAATGTCAGCATATAAATAGGTAACTGCACATATCTCATATCTTCACCTATTTTATCACTTGTCAAAGGCGCCACATCAGGGGGTTCTCTCAGGATAGTTCCACGAGCAGTCAGCTAGGGAACGAGTGTTCTAGCATTTTCTTGACTGGGTAGGTTAGGGGTTCTACCGAAGTACCTATCAATTAACAGGTGGAGGTTCTGAAAATGTTCCATCAGTATGCATAGTAGGGTTTCTTCCAGTATCTGCACCTCCATTTGTAGATGAGAATGTTACAGCTCTTAATAGCTGCTCTACCCGGATTGACCGGGGGGGTTAGGTAAGGCCTCAGGTACAAATGTACCGCCGCTGTAGGTCTCACCGTTCCGGTACCCTGAGTGGGAAAGATAGGGGCCAATATAGTTTGAAGTGAACAGCAGAGGTAACACAGTCACTTGCAATATAAACGGAGGTTGGATGGCGTCTCTATCTGTTGATATTCAGCAGATTAACCAACTTGTCACCCCAGCTACAAAGTAAGTCGGCCATCTTGGCCACCGCCCGGAAGCTTCCCCAGCTTGTCAGAGATTTATCTATGGCATTCTACTTGTTGGCATTCATATATATATATATATATATATATATATATATATATATAGCACACAGAGAAAGTCTAGCACTCACTTACAAGCTCTCAGTCAAGATTAAAAGCAAAAATGGAAGAGTTATTTCCGCATCTGGCCAAATGGGACAAGCCCAGGCACCACGCCAAGTTTTCCTCCAAATCCTGACTCCCCAAACAGCCACACAATGCAAGCTCTTAATCCAACTAAAAATGGGAACAAGTGAAGGGTGCACAGGCTTATGTAATCACCCTAGAAATATACAAAACACGGAAGAGGACTGCACTCTTAGACCAGACCGGGTACACATCCCATGACCCTGCAACATGCACAGCCCTGGGTGCACAATAGCACTTTCAGGAAGCTGCACTGTCGCCAGAGTCACAGGCAGTTAACCCCAGAAGGGTCTGAGTGAAAGGCCCATAGGGAAAATTACAAAACAAATTAATACAGCACACAGAAAAAGTCCAGCACTCACTTACAAGCTCTCAGTCAAGATTAAAAACAAAAATGGAAGAGGTTAGTTACCACATCTGACCAAATGGGACAAGCCCAGGAACCACGCCAAGGTTTCCTCCAAAACCTGAGTCCCCAAACAGCCACACAATGCAAGCTCTCAATCCAACAAACTGGGAACAAGTGAAGGGTGCTCTTCTGGGGTTAACTGCCTGTGACTCTGGGGACAGTGCAGTTTCCTGAGAGTGCTATTGTGCAATCAGGGCTGTGCATGTTGCAGGGTCAGGGGATGTGTACATGGTCCGGTCTGAGAGTGCAGTCCCCTTCCGTGTTTTGTATATATATATATATATATATATATATATATATATATATATATATATAAAGATTCAAATCAAGTGCACTCACTGTTACAAACCAACAACCGCCCGGGTTCTGCGTAGAGTGTATTCATCCATAGCATTTATCCTATATAAAGAATAAAACGCTGCACTCACCGATCTTCATGAAAAAGTTCCAATTTAATCTTATCAATTCAGCATAGTCAAAATACAAGAATCCCAAAAGTTTCAGTACCAAACTGGTACCTTTTTCAATGGGGGTTAAACCTTTGTTAAACACTGCATGTTGCAGGTAGAGATAAAAAGAATTGTAGGCGCTAAGGATCCCTAAATGCCAAGTATAAGTTTCTACCCCAATCAGATACCCTTAGTGGACCAAGATAAATAGGAAAGGAGAAATACTGGCGCTGGGGAGCTAGGGTTAGTCTATAAAGAGGACAAGTGTCCGTAAAAATAAAGTATCAAATATTGAGTACCAATTGTGTGAGATTGGCATAAAATTAAATAAGCAAGTAGTGTAGGAAGTATGTTGCAGGGTCATAGGATGTGTACATGGTCCGGTCTGAGAGTGCAGTACCCTTCCGTGTTTTGTATATATATATATATATATATATATATATATATATATATATATATATATATATATATATACACATATACATATATATAAAGTAACATCAATGTTTATGTAAAAATTTGCTAAAAAAGTCACAATTGTACCAATAAGTGAGTCAGAATTTTTTTATTTTTTAAAAAGATAATAACTTTATTACCCATCCCCCAGTTTAGCATAATCAACACTGTTATATTAATATAATTTCACCTCTGTGAATCTACTTTTATATAATCTTTGAAGATGCTCTTAGTGTTGCCAACAAAAAATCTGGGACACGAACACTCAAGAAAATATACTACCCCCTCCGTGTTACAATTGAAAAAATTATGTATTCAAAATTGTTTTTCATAATTGCCAGAAAACACTTTGGTTCTTTTCATATATTCACATGTCACACATTAGCCACATGGAGAATTGCCATTAGGTATGTGTTTTTTAATCCAATTGTGTTTAGAAGGGGATGGAACAAATTGTTTATTAACAAGTCTATCTCTTATATTCATGGCTCATTTGGCTGTCAGATTAGGGAACATCCCTACTTCAGAGGCTATATTTACATCGCTAGTCAGAACAGACCAGTGCTTTTGTAAAATAATTTTGATTGTTTTTCAATGACAGTTATAATTAGTAATCAGTCTAATCATGGAATATTTTTTCTCTTTTTTACTGAACAGCAAATCATCTCTATTTTGTTTTCTTGCTAATGCTCTTGCTTTATTAGTACTCCTCTTGGAATACCCTCCCTCTATAAATCTATCCTGCTTTTGTTGAGCATGAACATAAAATTTCTCATTTGAGGAGCAATTTCGACGTACGCCTAAAAATTGTCCCTTGGGGATCCCTTTTGGTGTATGGGATGGATGATGGCTTGAAGCCATCAACAGGCTATAAGTGGCGGTTTTCTTTCTAAAGTTTTCTGTCACTAAAATATCATTTTCATTACATATTTTGATATTTTGGTAGACAATATCCATCTCCTATTTTCCAAAATGGAGGCATGCATATGTTGGAGCACACGTAGCCCCCATGGCAGTGTCTCTTAACTGTTTGCATATTTTATCATAAAACATAAACACATTATTTTCCAGTATGAATCTCAGCAATTTGATGACCAGATCTGTGTGTTGTTTGAAGTTAGGACCTCTGCTAGAAAGAAAATCTTTGCAGGCTTTAGTTCCAACTTCATGAGGAATGGACGAGTACAAACTCTCAATGTCCAAAGATACCAAAATAGCTCCTTTAACAACAGTCATGTCATTGACTTTCCTTAATAAATCCGAGGTATCCAATATAAAAGATGGAAGGGTGGATAGAAAAGGACAAAGAAAAAAAATCTACATACAGTGGGGCAAAAAAGTATTTAGTCAGCCACCAATTGTGCAAGTTCTCCCACAGAAGAAGATGAGAGAGTCCTGTAATTTTCATCATAGGTATACCTCAACTATGAGAGACAAAATATGGAAATAAATCCAGACAATCACATTGTCTGATTTGGAAAGAATTTATTTGCATATTATGGTGGAAAATAAGTATTTGGTCACCAACAAACAAGAAAGATTTCTGGCTCTCACAGACCTGTATCTTCTTCTTTAAGAGGCTCCTCTGTCCTCCACTTATTACCTGTATTAATGGCACCTGTTTGAACTTGTTATCAGTATAAAAGACACCTGTCCACAATCTCAAACAGTCACACTCCAAACTTCACTATGGTGAAGACCAAGGACACCAGAAACAAAATTGTAGACCTGCATCAGGCTGGGAAGACTGAATCTGCAATAGGAAAGCAGCTTGGTGTGAAGAAATCAACTGTGGGAGCAATAATTAGAAAATGGAAGACATTCAAGACCACTGATAATCTCCCTCGATCTGGGGCTCCACGCAAGATCTCACTCCGTGAGGTCAAAATGATCACAAGAACATTGAGCAAACATCCCAGAACCACACAGGGGGACCTAGTGAATGACCTGCAGAGAGCTGGGACCAACGTAACAAAAGGCTACCATCAGTAATACACTACGCCGCCAGGGACTCAGATCCTGCAGTGCCAGACGTGCCCCGCTGCTTTAGCCAGTACATGTCCAGGCCCATCTGAAGTATGCTAGAGAGCATTTGGATGATCCAGAAGTGGATTGGGAGAATGTCATATGGTCAGATGAAACCAAAGTAAAACTGTTTGGTAGAAACACAACTCGTCGTGTTTGGAGGAGATAGAATGCTGAGTTGCAACCAAAGAACACCATACCTACTGTGAAGCATGGGGGTGGCAACATCATGCTTTGGGGCTGTTTCTCTGCAAAAGGAACAGGACGACTGATCCGTGTACATGAAAGAATGAATGGGGCCATGTATAGTAAGATTTTGAGTGCAAACCTCCTTCCATCAGCAAGGGCATTGAAGATGAAATGTGACTGGGTCTTTCAGCATGACAATGATCCCAAACACACCGCCCGGGCAACGAAGGAGTGCCTTCATAAGAAGCATTTCAAGGTCCTGGAGTGGCCTAGCCAGTCTCTAGATCTCAACCTCATAGAAAACCTTTAGAGGGAGTTGAAAGTCTGTGTTGCCCAGCAACAGCCCCAAAACATCACTGCTCTAGAGGAGATCTGCATGCAGGAATTGGCCAACATACCAGCAACAGTGTGTGACAACCTTGTGAAGACTTACAGAAAATGTTTGACCTCTGTCATTGCCAACAAAGGATATATAACAAAGTATTGAGATGAACTTTTGATATTGACCAAATACTTATTTTCCACCATAATTTGCAAATAAATTCTTTCCAAATCAGACAATGTGATTGTCTGGATTTGTTTCCACATTTTGTCTCTCATAGTTGAGGTATACCTATTATGAAAATTACAGGCCTCTCTCATCTTCTTATGTGGGAGAACTTGCACAATTGGTGGCTGACTAAATACTTTTTTGCCCCACTGTAGTTGCCTATGTTTTCAGATAGGCTACATATGCCAGCAATAATCGGGCTACCCAGTGGGTTCTGAAAATTTTTATGCACTTTTGGAATGCAATAGAAAATCGGAATTACCGGATGTTCAACAAAGAGATATTTAAATTCAGTAACAGTAATAATACCTTCACATCTAGCGTCGTTCAAGATTTTGAACAAATTTAATTTAAGACTAGATAGGGGATTATAAGTTAGCCTAAGATATTGTTCCTTATCCAATAATTGTCTTTTTACTTCCATGCAGTATAGAGTTTCATCCCAAAGGACAATATTGCCCCCCTTATCCGCAGGTTTTATCACTACATTAGAAGCTTCCTTAAGCTCAATTAGAGCTTTCCTTTCTTTTCTTGTCAAGTTGTCATTGACAACTCCAGTAAACTATATATTATGAATATCTTGTTCAACAAGTTTAACAAATAAATTGACAGGAGGAGAAGTAGAGAGATGCAGCATGAATGTCGACCTCTTTTTAAATTGTTAAGTCTGTTTGAAGGAAGGGGATCCCCCAGATACCAGAGAATCATCAATCTGTGTGTTTGATTCTTGATAGAGTTATTTAAGATCTTGTAAAGCCAGTCTGTCCTGAGTAGTAAGGCTCAAATAATCAATGACATTCTTAGCCTTATTTTTAAACATTTGGGAAAGTACTGCAAATCTATGCAGATCTTTCAAAAATTTTAACTTGTCCAAGCCACTCGTGGGGCAAAATGACAGTCCTTTTTTAAGAATACTCAAATGTGAATTGTTTATCTTAAACGTAGATAGATTAATCACTTGAATATTAATATTCAAGTAAGGGGAATTCCATAAGGCCTGCGGCCTCTCCGTCCTCATGGGAGGAAGTTCTGGGGCCTCTCCAGGCTCCAATTGTAATCTCTGTACCTCGTTTGGCGGTAAGGATACCGTCTTCCTCCAGTGTCTGAATCTGTCCCTATTCCTTCTCTTCTGGCCTCCTCTACTTCTTGCGAGGTTCCAGGGTTAGGACGTGAGGATTGAGCATCATGTTCCGAATCTGAACAGTCTGTCCCTGAATCATATAGCCACGAGCCTGCCTATAAGAATAGACTGTTTCTTGCTATAATCTTCTTGGTCTCTTACCAATTTTCTTCCTTTTCTTAAAGGGACACTGAACCCAAATTTTTTCTTTTGTGATTCAGATAGAGCATGACATTTTAAGCAACTTTCTAATTTACTCCTATAATCAAATTTTCTTCATTTTTTTGGTATCTTAATTTGAAATGCAAGAATGTAAGTTTAGATGCCGGCCCATTTTTGGTGAACAACCTGGGTTGTTCTTGCTGATTGTTGGATAAATTCATCCACCAATAAAAAAGTGATGTCCAGAGGTCTGAACTAATAAAAAAAGCTTAGATGCCTTCATTTTCAAATAAAGATAGCAAGGGAACAAAGAAAAATTGATAATAGGAGTAAATTAGAAAGTTGCTAAAAATTGCATGCTCTATCTTAATCACGAAAGAAAAAAAATTGAGTTCAGTGTCCATTTAATTTAATTTCAGATTGCAATCTAGCTAGTTGATCTTTCATTTCACTATTAAGTTTGGCAAAATTAGAGTTATCTTCAAAGCTGTTAACAATTTTTAGGGCCTCAACCACCTCTAATTTAGTTTTCTCTAGTCCTTCTTTATTTCTGACCACCATTTTCTTCATAAGGATGATGGAACATTCTGATAGACTGGTGTTCCATAAAAGCCTCACCACCTTCATCCTCCCTTAGATTAGTACCTGGTTCTAGCTTCAGTCTCAAACCCCTAGGAATAATTTCATTTTGTATATAGTTCTCAAGGCTAGAAGACTCCGCCCTCAATCTAATTTGTTTCATAAGGAGTTGTTTGTAGGTTTTAAAGGCTCCAAAAATATTTATGTTTTCCCTTTCCTTGTCCTTGCTCTTTAATGTGATATTTGTCAAAAAAGTAGCAGAAATTTCTGCCTCCCATGTTGCATCAGACATAGTAAACGCCATTTTATGTTATATATCCTATAAACAAATGACCCAGAATATAGAATAATTTACTATCTCAGCAACCTAATTCTCTAAAAGAGACCTTAATCAGGGTATCCACCCAAATCTAAAAGGTATAGATATGACAATAAAAAAATATAGTATAGAGAACAAATGGTCGATATAAATGAGAATATAATTAGTAAAGTATTGTAACTTCAAAAATATGGTGCAGACCCTATATGATTAAATGAAAACATAAACTATAAGAAATGTATATATGTATATATATATATATATATATATATTGCAAAAATACATCATATATTTATATAAATATCTATTTCAAAATAAATAGAACATTGCAATGTAAAATATTGATAACTATTAGCTTTTTTCCAACTTGCCTCCTCTATTGAAGTCTATGGGGAGAAGATAGCATTGTTGCAATCTCCAAAGTCCTGAGGTAAGCATGTGTCGACTTTCGCTTGCATGCAAACATTTTACTTTCAACTTGTAATACAAGTGCTAACCTGTGGGCATTAAAAATGTACACATGGCAGTATTTGTGCGTGAGCGAAAGCGCTAAATAGTGCACCACTTGTAATCTGACCCATAATTGAGGAAAATAGTCTAGTTTCTGTCAGTTGCTTAAAAGAGAAGCTGCTAATGCTTTCTATTTTTTAGCATTTTACTTTTTTCATAAATTTATTTAAACTATTTTTTTTACATTAATGTGTTTCCTGTGCCCTATATTGCATTTGGCTTCAGCACATAATATTACATTCCATAGTTAAAACTATATTGTTTACTCTTGAATCGTTAAAACTTTTGTGCAGGATAAAGACATTTATCCTCAAATGTTCGGGCTACCCAGTGGGTTCTGAAAATTTTTATGCACTTTTGGAATGCAATAGAAAATCGGAATTACCGGATGTTCAACAAAGAGATATTTAAATTCAGTAACAGTAATAATACCTTCACATCTAGCGTCGTTCAAGATTTTGAACAAATTTAATTTAAGACTAGATAGGGGATTATAAGTTAGCCTAAGATATTGTTCCTTATCCAATAATTGTCTTTTTACTTCCATGCAGTATAGAGTTTCATCCCAAAGGAAAATATTGCCCCCCTTATCCGCAGGTTTTATCACTACATTAGAAGCTTCCTTAAGCTCAATTAGAGCTTTCCTTTCTTTTCTTGTCAAGTTGTCATTGACAACTCCAGTAAACTATATATTATGAATATCTTGTTCAACAAGTTTAACAAATAAATTGACAGGAGGAAAAGTAGAGAGATGCAGCATGAATGTCGACCTCTTTTTAAATTGTTAAGTCTGTTTGAAGGAAGGGGATCCCCCAGATACCAGAGAATCATCAATCTGTGTGTTTGATTCTTGATAGAGTTATTTAAGATCTTGTAAAGCCAGTCTGTCCTGAGTAGTAAGGCTCAAATCATCAATGACATTCTTAGCCTTATTTTTAAACATTTGGGAAAGTACTGCAAATCTATGCAGATCTTTCAAAAATTTTAACTTGTCCAAGCCACTCGTGGGGCAAAATGACAGTCCTTTTTAAAGAATACTCAAATGTGAATTGTTTATCTTAAACGTAGATAGATTAATCACTTGAATATTAATATTCAAGTAAGGGGAATTCAATAAGGCCTGCGGCCTCTCCGTCCTCATGGGCGGAAGTTCTGGGGCCTCTCCAGGCTCCAATTGTAATCTCTGTACCTCGTTTGGCGGTAAGGATACCGTCTTCCTCCAGTATCTGAATCTGTCCCTATTCCTTCTCTTCTGGCCTCCTCTACTTCTTGCGAGGTTCCAGGGTTAGGACGTGAGGATTGAGCATCATGTTCCGAATCTGAACAGTCTGTCCCTGAATCATATAGCCACGAGCCTGCCTATAAGAATAGACTGTTTCTTGCTATAATCTTCTTGGTCTCTTACCAATTTTCTTCCTTTTCTTAAAGGGACACTGAACCCAAATTTTTTTCTTTTGTGATTCAGATAGAGCATGACATTTTAAGCAACTTTCTAATTTACTCCTATAATCAAATTTTCTTCATTTTTTTTGGTATCTTTATTTGAAATGCAAGAATGTAAGTTTAGATGCCGGCCCATTTTTGGTGAACAACCTGGGTTGTTCTTGCTGATAGACATGTGCGGTTCGTTTCGGATTAATTCGGAAATTCGGTAAATTCGGTAAATTCGGAGATTCGGATCGATTCGGATTTCCGAATTAAAATACTTCCGAATCTACCGAATGAATCCGAAATAGCTGCCGTATCTCCGAATAAATCCGAATTAGCTCGTTAAGATTCGGCATTTCCCCATAGGAAACAATGGGAGTTTCGGCTGAAAAAAAACTAACACCGCAGCCCCATTGTTTCCTATGGGGAAACACTAAGTCTGCACCTAACACCCTAACATGTACCCCGAGTCTCTAAACACCCCTAATCTAACACTTATTAACCCCTAATCTGCTGCCTCCGCTATCGCTGACACCTGCATTATTTTATTAATCCCTAATCTGCCGATCGGATATCGCCGCCGCCTACATTATAGCTATTAACCCCTAATCTGCTGTCCCTAACACCGCCGACCCCTACATTATAGTTATTAACCCCTAATCTGCCTCCCCCCAACGTCGCCGCAATCTAACTACAAGTATTAACCCCTAATCTGCCGACCGAATATCGCCGCCGCCTACATTATAACTATTAACCCCTAACCTGCTGTCCCTAACACCGCCCGACCCCTACATTATAGTTATTAACCCCTAATCTGCCTCCCCCAACGTCGCCGCAATCTAACTACAAGTATTAACCCCTAATCTGCCGACCGAATATCGCCGCCGCCTACATTATAACTATTAACCCCTAACCTGCTGTCCCTAACACCGCCGACCCCTACATTATAGTTATTAACCCCTAATCTGCCTCCCCCAACGTCGCCGCAATCTAACTACAAGTATTAACCCCTAATCTGCCGACCGAATATCGCCGCCGCCTACATTATAACTATTAACCCCTAACCTGCTGTCCCTAACACCGCCGACCCCTACATTATAGTTATTAACCCCTAATCTGCCTCCCCCAACGTCGCCGCAATCTAACTATAAGTATTAACCCCTAATCTGCCGACCCGATATCGCCGCCGCCTACATTATAGCTATTAACCCCTAACCTGCTGTCCCTAACACCGCCGACCCCTACATTATAGTTATTAACCCCTAATCTGCCTCCCCCCAACGTCGCCGCAATCTAACTACAAGTATTAACCCCTAATCTGCCGACCGCAAATCGCCGCCACTATAATAAATGTATTAACCCCTAAACCGCCGCACTCCCGCCTCGCAAACACTATAATACATTTTATTAACCCCTAATCTGCCCTCCCTAACATCGCCGCCACCTACCTACAATTATTAACCCCTAATCTCCCGCCCCCATCGTCGCCGCTACTATAATAAGGTTATTAACCCCTAAAGCTAAATCTAACCCTAACACTAACACCCACTAACTTAAATATAATTTAAATAAAACGAAATAAATTTACTATAGTTAAATAAAATAATCCTATTTAAAACTAAAGACTTACCTGTAAAATAAACCCTAAGATAGCTGCAATATAACTAATAGTTACATTGTAGCTATTTTAGCATTTATTTTTATTTTACAGGCAACTTTGTATTTATTTTAACTAGGTACAATAGTTATTAAATAGTTAATAACTATTTAATAACTACCTAGCTAAAATAAATACAAATTTACCTGTAAAATAAATCCTAACCTAAGTTACACTAACACACCTAACACTACACTATCATTAAATTAACTAAATAAATGAATCATATTTAAAACAAAATACTTACCTGTAAAATAAACCCTAATATAGCTGCAATATAACTAATAGTTACATTGTAGCTATTTTAGCATTTATATTTATTTTACAGACAACTTTGTATTTATTTTAACTAGGTACAATAGCTATTAAATAGATATTTACTGTTTAATAGCTACCTAGTTAAAATAAATACAAAATTACCTGTAAAATAAATCCTAACCTAAGTTACAATTAAACCTAACACTACACTGTCATTAAATAAATTAACTACAAGTACCTACAATTATCTACAATTAAATAAACTAAAGTACAAAACCCCCCCACTAAATTACAAAAAAAAACAAACACAAAATTACAAAAAATAAAAAAATATTACAAGAATTTTAAACTAATTACACCTAATCTAAGCCCCCTAATAAAATAACAAAGCCCCCCCAAAATAAAAAAAAATGCCCTACCCTATACTAAATTACAAAAGTTAACAGCTCTATTACCTTACCAGCCCTGAACAGGGCCCTTTGCGGGGCATGCCCCAAAGAAAACAGCTCTTTTGCCTGTAAAAAAAAAAACACAATCCCCCCCCCCACATTACAACCCACCACCCACATACCCCTACTCTAACCCAAACCCCCCTTAAATAAACCTAACACTACCCCCATGATGATCTCCCTACCTTGAGTCGTGTTCACCCAGCCGGGCCGAAGTCTTCATCCGATGGGGCAGAAGAGTACATCCAGACCGGCAGAAGTCTTCATCCAAGCGGGGCAAGAAGAGGTCTTCCATCCATCATACAAGTACCAAAATACAAACAAACACTAAATTACCAAAAATAATAAAATATTACAATAATTTTAAACTAATTACACCTAATCTAAGCCCCCTACTAGCTATTAATATAGCTTCAATATAACTAATAGTTACATTGTAGCTATTTTAGGATTTATATGTATTTTACAGGCAACTTTGTATTTATTTTAACTAGGTACAATAGTTATTAAATAGTTAATAACTATTTAATAACTACCTAGCTAAAATAAATACAAATTTACCTGTAAAATAAATCATAACCTAAGTTACAATTACACCTAACACTACACTATCATTAAATTAACTAAATACATGAATCCTATATAAAACTAAAGACTTACCTGTAAAATAAACCCTAATATAGCTGCAATATAACTAATAGTTACATTGTAGCTATTTTAGCATTATATTTATTGTACAGGCAACTTTGTATTCATTTTAACTAGGTTCAATAGCTATTAAATAGATATTGACTATTTAATAGCTACCTAGTTAAAATAATTACAAAATTACCTGTAAAATAAATCCTAACCTAAGTTACAATTAAACCTAACACTACACTATCATTAAATAAATTAACTACAAGTACCTACAATTAAATGCAATTAAAAAAACTAAACTAAAGTACAACCCCCCCCCCACTAAATTACAAAAAATAAAAAAATATTACAAGAATTTTAAACTAATTACACCTAATCTAAGCCCCCTAATAAAATAACAAAGCCCCCCAAAATAAAAAAAAATGCCCTAACCTATACTAAATTACAAAAGTTAACAGCTCTATTACCTTACCAGCCCTGAACAGGGCCCTTTGCGGGGCATGCCCAAAGAAAACAGCTCTTTTGCCTGTAAAAAAAAAACACAATCCCTCCCCCCACATTACAACCCACCACCCACATACCCCTACTCTAACCCAAACCCCCCTTAAATAAACCTAACACTACCCCCCTGAAGATCTCCCTACCTTGAGTCGTGTTCACCCAGCCGGGCCGAAGTCTTCATCCGATGGGGCAGAAGAGGACATCCAGACCGGCAGAAGTCTTCATCCAAGCGGGGCAAGAAGAGGTCTTCCATCCATCAGAAAAGTACAAAAAAACAAACAAACACTAAATTAGCAAAAATAATAAAATATTACAATAATTTTAAACTAATTACACCTAATCTAAGCCCCATACTAGCTATTAATATAGCTACAATATAACTAATAGTTACATTGTAGCTATTTTAGGATTTATATTTATTTTACAGGCAACTTTGTATTTATTTTAACTAGGTACAATAGCTATTAAATAGTTAATAACTACCTAGCTAAAATAAATACAAATTTACCTGTAAAATAAACCCTAACCTAAGTTACAATTACACCTAACACTACACTGTCATTAAATTAACTAAATAAATTAATCCTATATAAAACTAAATACTTACCTGTAAAATAAACCCTAATATAGCTACAATATAACTAATAGTTACATTGTAGCTATTTTAGCATTTATATTTATTTTACAGGCAACTTTGTATTTATTTTAACTAGGTACAATAGCTATTAAATAGTTATTGACTAATTAATAGCTACCTAGTTAAAATAATTACAAAATTACCTGTAAAATAAATCCTAACCTAAGTTACTATTAAACCTAACACTACACTATCATTAAATAAATTAACTACAAGTACCTACAATTAAATACAATGAAATAAACTAAACTAAAGTACAAAAAAACAAACACTAAATTACAAAAAATAAAAAAAATTACAAGAATTTTAAACTAATTACACCTAATCTAAGCCCCCTAATAAAATAACAAAGCCCCCCAAAATAAAAAAATGCCCTACCCTATACTAAATTACAAAAGTAATCAGCTCTATTACCTTACCAGCCCTTAAAAGGGCCTTTTGCGGGGGCATGCCCCAAAGAAAACAGCTCTTTTGCCTGTAAAAAAAACACAACCCCCCCCCCACATTACAACCCACCACCCACATACCCCTACTCTAACCCAAACCCCCCTTAAATAAACCTAACACTACCCCCCTGAAGATCTCTCTACCGTGTCTTCACCCAGCCGGGCCGAAGTCTTCATCCGATGGGGCAGAAGAGGACATCCAGACCGGCAGAAGTCTTCATCCAAGCGGGGCAAGAAGAGGTCTTCCATCCATCAGAAGTCTTGATCCAGGCGGCATCTTCTCTGTTCATCCATCCGGAGCGGAGCGGCAGCATCCTGAAGACATCCCACGCAGAGCATCCTCTTCTTTCTTGATCCGACGACTAGGTGACTGTACCTTTAAGTGACGTCATCCAAGATGGCGTCCCTTGAATTCCGATTGGCTGATAGGATTCTATCAGCCAATCGGAATTAAGGTAGGAAAAATCTGATTGGCTGATTTAATCAGCCAATCAGATTCAAGTTCAATCCGATTGGCTGATGGAATCAGCCAATCAGATTGACCTCGCATTCTATTGGCTGTTCCGATCAGCCAATAGAATGCGAGCTCAATCTGATTGGCTGATTGGATCAGCCAATCGGATTGAACTTGAATCTGATTGGCTGATTGAATCAGCCAATCAGATTTTTCCTACCTTAATTCCGATTGGCTGATAGAATCCTATCAGCCAATCGGAATTCAAGGGACGCCATCTTGGATGACGTCACTTAAAGGTACAGTCACCTAGTCGTCGGATCAAGAAAGAAGAGGATGCTCTGCGTGGGATGTCTTCAGGATGCTGCCGCTCCGCTCCGGATGGATGAACAGAGAAGATGCCGCCTGGATCAAGACTTCTGATGGATGGAAGACCTCTTCTTGCCCCGCTTGGATGAAGACTTCTGCCGGTCTGGATGTCCTCTTCTGCCCCATCGGATGAAGACTTCGGCCCGCTGGGTGAAGACACGGTAGAGAGATCTTCAGGGGGGTAGTGTTAGGTTTATTTAAGGGGGGTTTGGGTTAGAGTAGGGGTATGTGGGTGGTGGGTTGTAATGTGGGGGGGGGTATTGTGTTTTTTTTTACAGGCAAAAGAGCTGTTTTCTTTGGGGCATGCCCCCGCAAAAGGCCCTTTTAAGGGCTGGTAAGGTAATAGAGCTGATTACTTTTGTAATTTAGTATAGGGTAGGGCATTTTTTTATTTTGGGGGGCTTTGTTATTTTATTAGGGGGCTTAGATTAGGTGTAATTAGTTTAAAATTCTTGTAATTTTTTTTATTTTTTGTAATTTAGTGTTTGTTTTTTTTGTACTTTAGTTTAGTTTATTTCATTGTATTTAATTGTAGGTACTTGTAGTTAATTTATTTAATGATAGTGTAGTGTTAGGTTTAACAGTAACTTAGGTTAGGATTTATTTTACAGGTAATTTTGTAATTATTTTAACTAGGTAGCTATTAATAGTCAATAACTATTTAATAGCTATTGTACCTAGTTAAAATAAATACAAAGTTGCCTGTAAAATAAATATAAATGCTAAAATAGCTACAATGTAACTATTAGTTATATTGTAGCTATATTAGGGTTTATTTTACAGGTAAGTATTTAGTTTTATATAGGATTAATTTATTTAGTTAATTTAATGACAGTGTAGTGTTAGGTGTAATTGTAACTTAGGTTAGGGTTTATTTTACAGGTAAATTTGTATTTATTTTAGCTAGGTAGTTATTAACTATTTAATAGCTATTGTACCTAGTTAAAATAAATACAAAGTTGCCTGTAAAATAAATATAAATCCTAAAATAGCTACAATGTAACTATTAGTTATATTGTAGCTATATTAATAGCTAGTAGGGGGCTTAGATTAGGTGTAATTAGTTTAAAATTATTGCAATATTTTATTATTTTTGCTAATTTAGTGTTTGTTTGTTTTTTTGTACTTTTCTGATGGATGGAAGACCTCTTCTTGCCCCGCTTGGATGAAGACTTCTGCCAGTCTGGATGTCCTCTTCTGCCCCATCGGATGAAGACTTCGGCCCGGCTGGGTGAACACGACTCAAGGTAGGGAGATCTTCAGGGGGGTAGTGTTAGGTTTATTTAAGGGGGGTTTGGGTTAGAGTAGGGGTATGTGGGTGGTGGGTTGTAATGTGGGGGGGGGGGGATTGTGTTTTTTTTTACAGGCAAAAGAGCTGTTTTCTTTGGGGCATGCCCCGCAAAAGGCCCTGTTCAGGGCTGGTAAGGTAATAGAGCTGTTAACTTTTGTAATTTAGTATAGGGTAGGGCATTTTTTTTATTTTGGGGGGCTTTGTTATTTTATTAGGGGGCTTAGATTAGGTGTAATTAGTTTAAAATTCTTGTAATATTTTTTTATTTTTTGTAATTTTAGTGGGGGGGGGGGTTGTACTTTAGTTTAGTTTTTTTTATTGTATTTAATTGTAGGTACTTGTAGTTAATTTATTTAATGATAGTGTAGTGTTAGGTTTAATTGTAACTTAGGTTAGGATTTACTTTACAGGTAATTTTGTAATTATTTTAACTAGGTAGCTATTAAACAGTAAATATCTATTTAATAGCTATTGTACCTAGTTAAAATAAATACAAAGTTGCCTGTACAATAAATATAAATGCTAAAATAGCTACAATGTAACTATTAGTTATATTGCAGCTATATTAGGGTTTATTTTACAGGTAAGTCTTTAGTTTTATATAGGATTCATTTATTTAGTTAATTTAATGATAGTGTAGTGTTAGGTGTAATTGTAACTTAGGTTATGATTTATTTTACAGGTAAATTTGTATTTATTTTAGCTAGGTAGTTATTAAATAGTTATTAACTATTTAATAGCTATTGTACCTAGTTAAAATAAATACAAAGTTGCCTGTAAAATAAATATAAATCCTAAAATAGCTACAATGTAACTATTAGTTATATTGAAGCTATATTAATAGCTAGTAGGGGGCTTAGATTAGGTGTAATTAGTTTAAAATTATTGTAATATTTTATTATTTTTTGTAATTTAGTGTTTGTTTGTATTTTGGTACTTGTATGATGGATGGAAGACCTCTTCTTGCCCAGCTTGGATGAAGACTTCTGCCGGTCTGGATGTCCTCTTCTGCCCCATCGGATGAAGACTTCGGCCCGGCTGGGTGAACACGACTCAAGGTAGGGAGATCTTCAGGGGGGTAGTGTTAGGTTTATTTAAGGGGGGTTTGGGTTAGAGTAGGGGTATGTGGGTGGTGGGTTGTAATGTGGGGGGGGGATTGTGTTTTTTTTTTACAGGCAAAAGAGCTGTTTTCTTTGGGGCATGCCCCGCAAAGGGCCCTGTTCAGGGCTGGTAAGGTAATAGAGCTGTTAACTTTTGTAATTTAGTATAGGGTAGGGCATTTTTTTTATTTTGGGGGGCTTTGTTATTTTATTAGGGGGCTTAGATTAGGTGTAATTAGTTTAAAATTCTTGTAATATTTTTTTATTTTTTGTAATTTAGTGTTTGTTTTTTTTTGTAATTTAGTGGGGGGGTTTTGTACTTTAGTTTATTTAATTGTAGATAATTGTAGGTACTTGTAGTTAATTTATTTAATGACAGTGTAGTGTTAGGTTTAATTGTAACTTAGGTTAGGATTTATTTTACAGGTAATTTTGTAATTATTTTAACTAGGTAGCTATTAATTAGTCAATAACTATTTAATAGCTTTTGTACCTAGTTAAAATAAATACAAAGTTGCCTGTAAAATAAATATAAATGCTAAAATAGCTACAATGTAACTATTAGTTATATTGCAGCTATATTAGGGTTTATTTTACAGGTAAGTATTTTGTTTTAAATATGATTCATTTATTTAGTTAATTTAATGATAGTGTAGTGTTAGGTGTTAGTGTAACTTAGGTTAGGATTTATTTTACAGGTAAATTTGTATTTATTTTAGCTAGGTAGTTATTAAATAGTTAATAACTATTTAATAACTATTGTACCTAGTTAAAATAAATACAAAGTTGCCTGTAAAATAAAAATAAATGCTAAAATAGCTACAATGTAACTATTAATGACATTGTAGCTATCTTAGGGTTTATTTTACAGGTAAGTCTTTAGTTTTAAATAGGATTCATTTATTTAACTATAGTAAACTTATTTCGTTTTATTTAAATTATATTTAAGTTAGGGGGTGTTAGTGTTAGGGTTAGATTTAGGTTTAGGGGTTAATAACCTTATTATAGTAGCGGCGACGATGGGGGCGGGAGATTAGGGGTTAATAATTGTAGGTAGGTGGCGGCGATGTTAGGGAGGGCAGATTAGGGGTTAATAAAATGTATTATAGTGTTTGCGAGGCGAGAGTGCGGCGGTTTAGGGGTTAATACATTTATTATAGTGGCGGCGATTTGCGGTCGGCAGATTAGGGGTTAATACTTGTAGTTAGATTGCGGCGACGTTGGGGGGAGGCAGATTAGGGGTTAATAACTATAATGTAGGGGTCGGCGGTGTTAGGGACAGCAGGTTAGGGGTTAATAGCTATAATGTAGGCGGCGGCGATATTCGGTCGGCAGATTAGGGGTTAATACTTGTAGTTAGATTGCGGCGACGTTGGGGGAGGCAGATTAGGGGTTAATAACTATAATGTAGGGGTCGGCGGTGTTAGGGACAGCAGATTAGGGGTTAATAGCTATAATGTAGGCGGCGGCGATATCCGATCGGCAGATTAGGGGTTAAATAATGTTATTATAGGGTTTGCGATGTGGGGGGGCCTCGGTTTAGTGGTTCATAGGTAGTTTATGGGTGTTAGTGACTTAGTGTACTAAATGGGTGTTAGTGTACTAAAAACATACCGAATTTCGGAACGGAATAGAACCGAATTCAGCCGAATCCGAATAAATCCGAAACGAATTTATTCAAATTTTGCCGAATCAGATTCGATCCGAAACGAAATTCTAAAAGTCCGAATCGATCCGAACCGAAAACGAACCGAATTTTTCAGCGGTGCACATGTCTACTTGCTGATTGTTGGATAAATTCATCCACCAATAAAAAAGTGATGTCCAGAGGTCTGAACTAATAAAAAAAGCTTAGATGCCTTCATTTTCAAATAAAGATAGCAAGGGATCAAAGAAAAATTGATAATAGGAGTAAATTAGAAAGTTGCTAAAAATTGCATGCTCTATCTTAATCACGAAAGAAAAAAAATTGAGTTCAGTGTCCATTTAATTTAAATTTCAGATTGCAATCTAGCTAGTTGATCTTTCATTTCACTATTAAGTTTGGCAAAATTAGAGTTATCTTCAAAGCTGTTAACAATTTTTAGGGCCTCAACCACCTCTAATTTAGTTTTCTCTAGTCCTTCTTTATTTCTGACCACCATTTTCTTCATAAGGATGATGGAACATTCTGATAGACTGGTGTTCCATAAAAGCCTCACCACCTTCATCCTCCCTTAGATTAGTACCTGGTTCTAGCTTCAGTCTCAAACCCCTAGGAATAATTTCATTTTGTATATAGTTCTCAAGGCTAGAAGACTCCACCCTCAATCTAATTTGTTTCATAAGGAGTTGTTTGTAGGTTTTAAAGGCTCCAAAAATATTTATGTTTTCCCTTTCCTTGTCCTTGCTCTTTAATGTGCTATTCGTCAAAAAAGTAGCAGAAAGTTCTGCCTCCCATGTTGCATCAGACATAGTAAACGCCATTTTATGTTATATATCCTATAAACAAATGACCCAGAATATAGAATAATTTACTATCTCAGCAACCTAATTCTCTAAAAGAGACCTTAATCAGGGTATCCACCCAAATCTAAAAGGTATAGATATGACAATAAAAATATATAGTATAGAGAACAAATGGTCGATATAAATGAGAATATAATTAGTAAAGTATTGTAACTTCAAAAATATGGTGCAGACCCTATATGATTAAATGAAAACATAAACTATAAGAAATGTACATATATATATATATATATATATATATATATATATATATATATTGCAAAAATACATCATATATTTATAGAAATATCTATTTCAAAGTAAATAGAACATTGCAATGTAAAATATTGATAACTATTAGCTTTTTTCCAACTTGCCTCCTCTATTGAAGTCTATGGGGAGAAGATAGCATTGTTGCAATCTCCAAAGTCCTGAGGTAAGCAGGTGTGTCGACTTTCGCTTGCATGCAAACATTTTACTTTCAACTTGTAATACAAGTGCTAACATGTGGGCATTAAAAATGTACACATGGCAGTATTTGTGCGTGAGCGAAAGCGCTAAATAGTGCACCACTTGTAATCTGACCCATAATTGAGGAAAATAGTCTAGTTTCTGTCAGTTGCTTAAAAGAGAAGCTGCTAATGCTTTCTATTTTTTAGCATTTTACTTTTTTCATAAATTTATTTAAACTATTTTTTTTTTCTTTCCTGTGCCCTATATTGCATTTGGCTTCAGCACATAATATTACATTCCATAGTTAAAACTATATTGTTGACTCTTGAATCGTTAAAACTTTTGTGCAGGATAAAGACATTTATCCTCCAACGTTACCACAGCCTTCTAAGGAAAGCAAACTTTATATACTTACTCTGTGATATTACCTTACATATTGACATCTGAAAAAATGCAATGATTCTTGCTGTTGCTTTCAAAAACTAACTGAGACCACCAAAGAGAAAATGTAATTTTTTTATGATGCAATATTTACTATACATACTATGTAACACATATTTTTAATTATTTTGCATCTACTTGAATCTGTTAAATTTATTCTGTAAGTCTCCTCTATAGCTATAAAGAATACTCATTAATTCTGTTCTATAGCTATAAAGAATTATTAGATTAAAACTGCTATAACTTTCACCAGGAGTTAATATTAAAAGTATGATCAAAACAGTTTTTTTACATGGTTGTTAAGGCATGAACTTAATAACTACTTCTTACAGTTTCTCCTTTGGACTTTGACTTTTATCTAATGAGCATGATATTGTCTTACATTTTCTTGTTTAGCTTATATTTGTTCAGATGTTTTAAAAAAGCAAAGATCTATAGTATAAAAAGATCTTACAAAGACATGACCATAGTAAAAAAATGTTAATCAACTAACTTGAGGCAAGTGAGTGGTATTATTTTGGTCAGAATTAAAGCTAGGGTAATGAGGGTCAGAGTTAGCTTCAAGATTAGAGTTACATTAATGTAAGATTTAGGGTTAGATTGGAATTCAAGGGGTTGGATTTTTACCCCACTTGTGGCAATATCATGGTAGACTGGTGTGGAAGGAGGAAGCGTCAGATAGGCTGAAGACTCTATAAGCTAAAATATTCTAATAAATCTATCTAACTACCTAGGCTAAAGAATCAATGTATATCTGTGAAAGAGTTAAGTATACAGTTATGGTAATACTTATACTGAAAGATTAACATTTATTATAAAATTACTTATAGTAGGGTACCCTATACACAATGTTATAAAAACAAAAAACAAAGGTTACAAAAACAAAACTCAGAGTAAGTTATGTCCTCAGATATAGTGATAAAAAGTGTCCAATAATTACTATGTAATTTCCTCAGATATTATATAAAAAGTGTCCAAAAGAATAGTGTCCAGTGATGAATAATAAATGTCCTAATTCATTCTGGACAATATTCTTTTGGACATTTTTTTATATAATATCTGAGGATATTACATAGTAATTATTGGACACTTTTTATAACAATATCTGAGGACATAACTTACTCTGAGTTTTGTTTTTGTAACCTTTGTTTTTTATAACATTGTGTATAAGGTACCCTACTATAAGTAATTTTATAATAAATGTTAATCTTTACAGTATAAGTATTACCATAACTGTATACTTAACTCTTTTACAGATATACATTGATTCTTTAGCCTAGGTAGTTAGATAGATTTATTAGATATTTTAGCTTATAGATACTTCAGCCTATCTGGCACTCGCTCCTTCCACACCAGTCTAACTATTTTTGAGTTTTTTAGGGATCTCATTTTGGGAGCTTGTATCTCTTTATGTTAGCACTGTATATAATCTATTTTCTCTGTAGCTTAGCAATATCATGGTACTCATGCACAGGTCACATTAATGCATCCACATTATATCATTATCTTGAGTCTGGCAATACCATTGCTACAACATTTTCTCAGCCACAAACTCTGGTAGCAAAGTGTCAAAATCCTTCCTCTAAAACAGAGCCAGATTTGTCATTAGGTCTTTAAAGCAACACAAGCTGAGTTCATTTTGATGGATTCAGCTTTACAGTCCAATAGTTTCCTTACATTTTGTTCTGTACATGTGGCTGCCAAGCATATCTCATCAGAGACTGTATAGATCTTCATTTTCTCACAGGTGGGAAGGCAAGAGGAGTGTCTATATTTTTAATTTTTCCTTCTAAGGGACTTACAGCAATAGGTTTATACAGTAACTGGGTGGATGAATCAAGATATTTGATGTGGTAGGTAATCCCCATAAAAAAAGTCCTGTGGAGAAATGTATAGAATCTTGTGAAAAAGTAGGATGATGTTCCCCAACTATATACGATTAAGCTTGCAGACATATCAGAAACACCAATATTGCTTTGGTGCTGTACAGCATAGCATATAGCCATGGGTCAGGCATAAATGTTTTTTTTCTTTCTGTTCAATAAACAGGTGATATTTATGCAATTTATGACTGTGTACCTTGAGGTATTTTTTACACTGCATATTGGTTCAAATTAAGGGGTTCTCATATATGTGTACTATATTGTGTTAACACTTTGGGTGTATTTCATTTTGCTCTAATTATTTTGTATGACGTGTGCTGTGCCTGTTGTTGCTATGATAACAGCATTTTAGTGCAATAATCTGTGTGGAGAGGGTATTTTTCTATAAAAGTTTTTTGTTTTCGTCTATGTGTTTGTCTTTTCTAAGGAAGCGGGTTAGGTCCTGAAAAAGTCGCATCCTATTATATAAAAGACCAAGTGTGTTTGTCTGAAGCTATCATGCGCAGTAGAGACAGCACGAGGACAAACACACCTGGCCTTACTCGACATGCTGTTGCAGTGAAAGTGGGCATGGGTGGGGACATGGACGGGCCAGACGGGAGCGTGGACATGGTCGGGCAGGCGGGGGTGTGGGTGTGGCCGGGGGCGTGGTCGGGCGCGGTCAGCACGAGAGGGGAGAGAAATAGAAAGAGAGGGGGAGAGACAAAAAGAGATAGGAAAGAGATAAAGAGAGGGGGGAGAGCAGAAGAGAGGGGAAAGTGCAGAAGAGAGTGGGTGAGAGAGCAAAATAGAGGGGAAAGGGCAAAAGAGAGGGGAAAGAGCAAAATGGAGGGAAGAGGAGAGAAAAAGAATGGGGGGGAGAGAGAGCAAAAAGAGAGGGGGGAGAGAGAGCAAAATAAAGGGGGGAGTGGAGAGCAATAGAGAGGGGGGAGAGAGAGAAAAGAGAGGGGGGAGAGAGAGCAAAAGAGAGGGAGAGAGCAATAGAGAGTGGGAGACAAAGAGCAAAAGAGAGGGATGGAGAGAGAGAGAGCAAAAGAGAGGGAGAGAGAGAGAGAGCAAAAGAGAGGGGGGAGAGAGGGGGAGAGAGAGAGCAAAAGAGAGGGATGGAGAGAAAGAGCAAAAGAGACGGATGGAGAGAGAGATAAAACAAAAAGGAGAGAGAGACAGAGCAAAGGAGAGGGGGGAGAGAGAGAGAGCAAAAGAGCGGGGGGAAGAGAGAGCGCAAAAGAGAGTTGGGGGAGAGAGCGCAAAAGAGAGGGGGAGAGAGAGAGAGCAAAAGAGAGGGGGGAGAGAGCACAAAAGGTAGGGGGAGAGAGAGCGCGCAAAAGAGAGGGGGAGAGAGAACGCAAAAGAGAGAGAGAACGCAAGAAAAGAGATGGGGAGAGAGAGACCATAAAAGAGAGGGGGAGAGAGAGCGCAAAAGAGAGGGGGAGAGAGAGAGCACAAAAAGAGAGGGGGAGAGAGTGCAAAAGAGAGGGGGAGAGAGAGAGCGCCAAAGAGAGGGGGGAGAGAGAAAGCATAAAAGAGGGGGGAGAGAGAGAGCACAAAAGAGAGAATGCAAAAGAGAGGGGGAGAGAAAGAAAGCGTAAAAGAGAGGGGGGAGAGAGAGCGTAAAAGAGAGGGGGGAGGAGGAGAGTGAAAAACAGAGGGGGAGAGGAGAGCAAAAGAGAGGGGGGAGAGGCAGCAAAAGAGAGGGGGCAGAGGAGCAAAAGAGAGGTGGAACGAGAGAGAGAGAGAGAGAGAGAGAAAGAGAGAGCGAGCAAAAGAGGGGACGAGAGCAAAAAAAACATAATTTATGCTTACCTGATAAATTTATTTCTCTTGTAGTGTATCCAGTCCACGGATCATCCATTACTTATGGGATATTAACTCCTCCCCAACAGGAAGTGCAAGAGGATTCACCCAGCAGAGCTGCTATATAGCTCCTCCCCTAACTGCCATTACCAGTCATTCGACCCGAAAACACGCAGAGAAAGGAAACCATAGGGTGCAGTGGTGACTGTAGTTTAATGGAAAAATTACCTGCCTTAAAGTGACAGGGCGGGCCGTGGACTGGATACACTACAAGAGAAATAAATTTATCAGGTAAGCATAAATTATGTTTTATCTTGTTAAGTGTATCCAGTCCACGGATCATCCATTACTTATGGGATACCAATACCAAAGCTAAAGTACACGGATGACGGAGGGACAGGCAGGCTCTTTATACGGAAGGAACCACTGCCTGAAGAACCTTTCTCCCAAAAACAGCCTCCGAAGAAGCAAAAGTGTCAAATTTGTAAAATTTGGAAAAAGTATGAAGAGAAGACCAAGTTGCAGCCTTGCAAATCTGTTCAACAGAAGCCTCATTCTTAAAGGCCCAAGTGGAAGCCACAGCTCTAGTAGAATGTGCTGTAATTCTTTCAGGAGGCTGCTGTCCAGCAGTCTCATAGGCTAACCGTATTATGCTATGAAGCCAAAAGGAGAGAGAGGTAGCCGAAGCTTTTTGACCTCTCCTCAGACCAGAATAAACGACAAACAGGGAAGACGTTTGTCGAAAATCCTTAGTTGCCTGTAGATAAAATTTCAGGGCACGGACTACATCTAGATTGTGTAGCAGACGTTCCTTTTTTGAAGAAGGATTAGGACACAAAGATGGAACCACAATCTCTTGATTGATATTCCTGTTAGTGACCACCTTAGGTAGGAACCCAGGTTTAGTACGCAGAACTACCTTGTCTGAATGAAAAATCAGATAAGGAGAATCACAAATGTAAGGCAGATAACTCAGAGACTCTTCGAGCCGAGGAATCGCCATTAAAAACAGAACTTTCCAAGATAACAACTTGATATCAATGGAATGAAGGGGTTCAAACGGAACCCCCTGTAAAACATTAAGAACTAAGTTCAAACTCCATGGTGGAGCAACAGTTTTAAACACAGGCTTGATCCTAGCTAAAGCCTGACAAAAAGCTTGAACGTCCGGAACTTCTGACAGACGTTTGTGTAAAAGAATGGACAGAGCTGAAAATCTGTCCCTTTAAGGAACTAGCGGATAAACCCTTTTCTAAACCTTCTTGTAGAAAAGACAATATCCTCGGAATCCTAACCTTACTCCATGAGTAACTCTTGGATTCGCACCAATATAAGTATTTGCGACATATCTTATGGTAAATCTTTCTGGTAACAGGCTTCCTAGCCTGTATTAAGGTATCAATAACTGACTCAGAAAAACCATGTTTGATAAAATCAAGCGTTCAATTTCCAAGCAGTCAGCTTCAGAGAAATTAGATTTTGATGTTTGAAGGGACCCTGGATCAGAAGGTCCTGTTTCAGAGGGTAGCCGACCAAGGTGGACAGGATGACATGTCCACTAGATCTGCATACCAAGTCCTGCGTGGCCATGCAGGCGCTATTAGAATCACTGATGCTCTCTCCTGTTTGATTCTGGCAATCAATCGAGGAAAGCATCGGGAAGGGTGGAAACACATAAGCCATCCCGAAGGTCCAAGGTGCTGTCAAAGCATCTATCAGAACCGCTCCCGGATCCCTGGATCTGGACCCGTAACGAGGAAGCTTGGCATTCTGTCAAGACGCCATGAGATCTATCTCTGGTTTGCCCCAACGTCGAAGTATTTGGGCAAAGACCTCCGGATGAAGTTCCCACTCCCCGGATGAAAAGTCTGACACTTAAGAAATCCGCCTCCCAGTTCTCCCACTCCCGGGATGTGGATTGCTGACAGGTGGCAAGAGTGAGACTCTGCCCAGCGAATTATCTTTGATACTTCCATCATTGCTAGGGAGCTTCTTGTCCCTCCCTGATGGTTGATGTAAGCTACAGTCGTGATGTTGTCCGACTGAAACCTGATGAACCCCGAGTTGTTAACTGGGGCCAAGCCAGAAGGGCATTGAGAACTGCTCTCAATTCCAGAATGTTTATTGGTAGGAGACTCTCCTCCTGATTCCATTGTCCCTGAGCCTTCAGAGAATTCCAGACAGCGCCCCAACCTAGTAGGCTGGCGTCTGTTGTTACAATTGTCCAGTCCGGCCTGCTGAATGGCATCCCCCTGGACAGATGTGGCCTAGAAAGCCACCATAGAAGAGAATTTCTGGTCTCTTGATCCAGATTCAGAGTAGGGGACAAGTCTGAGTAATCCCCATTCCACTGACTTAGCATGCACAATTGCAGCGGTCTGAGATGTAGGCGTGCAAAGGGTACTATGTCCATTTGCTGCTACCATTAAGCCGATCACCTCCATGCATTGAGCTACTGCCGGGGTGTTGAATGGAGATGAAGGACACAGCATGCATTTTGAAGCTTTGTTAACCTGTCTTTCTGTCAGGTAAATCTTCATTTCTACAGAATCTATAAGAGTCCCCAAGAAGGGAACTCTTGTGAGTGGAAAGAGAGAACTCTTCTTTTCGTTCACCTTCCATCCATGCGACCTTAGAAATGCCCAGTACTAACTCTGTATGAGACTTGGCAGTTGAAAGCTTGAAGCTTGTATCAGAATGTCGTCTAGGTACGGAGCTACCGCAATTCCTCGCGGTCTTAGTACCGCCAGAAGAGCACCAGAACCTTTGTGAAGATTCTCGAGCCGTAGCCAATCCGAATGGAAGAGCTACAAACTGGTAATGCCTGTCTAGAAAGGCAAACCTTAGATACCGGTAATGATCCTTTGTGAATCGGTATATGTGAAGGTAAGCATCCTTTAAATCCACTGTGGTCATGTACTGACCCTTTTGGATCATGGGTAAAATTGTCCGAATAGTTTCAATTTTGAACGATGGAACTCTTAGGAATTTGTTTAGGATCTTTAAATCCAAGATTTGGCCTGAAAGTTCCCTCTTTTTTGGGAACCACAAACAGATTTGAGTAAAACCCTTGTCCTTGTTCCGAGCCGCGGAACCGGATGGATCACTCCCATTAATAAAAGATCTTGTACGCAGCGTAGAAACGCCTCTTTCTTTATTTGGTTTGTTGACAACCTTGACAGATGAAATCTCCCTCTTGGGGGAGAGAATTTGAAGTCTAGAAGGTATCCCTGAGATATGATCCTCTAACTCCAGGGATCCTGGACATCTCTTGCCCAAGCCTGGGCGAAGAGAGAAAGTCTGCCCCCACTAGATCCGTTCCCGGATCGGGGGCCCTCGATTCATGCTGTCTTAGGGGCAGCAGCAGGTTTCCTGGCCTGCTTGCCCTTGTTCCAGGACTGGTTTAGGTCTCCAGCCTTGTCTGTAGCGAGCAACAGCTCCTTCCTATTTTGGTGCGGAGGAAGTTGCATGCTGCTCCTGCTTTGAAATTACGAAAGAACGAAAATTAGACTGTCTAGCCTTAGGTTTGGCTCTGTCTTGAGGCAGGGCATGGCCTTTACCTCCTGTAATGTCAGCGATAATTTCTTTCAACCCGGGCCCGAATAAGGTCTGCCCTTTGAAAGGTATATTAAGCAATTTAGATTTAGAGTAACGTCAGCTGACCAGGATTTTAGCCACAGTGCTCTGCGTGCCTGAATGGCGAATCCGGAATTCTTAGCCGTAAGTTTAGTTAAATGTACTACGGCATCTGAAATAAATGAGTTAGCTAACTTAAGGGCTTTAAGCTTGTGTGTAATCTCATCTAATGGAGCTGATTCAAGTGTCCTCTTCCAGAGACTCAAACCAAAATGCTGCTGCAGCCGTGACAGGCGCAATGCATGCAAGAGGTTGCAATATAAAACCTTGTTGAACAAACATTTTCTTAAGGTAACCCTTCTAACTTTTTATCCATTGGATCTGAAAGGTACAGTATCCTCCACCGGGATAGTGGTACGCTTAGCTAAAGTAGAAAACTGCTCCCTCCACCTTAGGGACCGTTTGCCATAAGTCCTGTGTTAGGTGGCGTCTATTGGAAACATCTTTCTAAATATCGGAGGGGGTGAGAGAACGCACCACCGGGTCTATCCACTCCTTAGTAACAATTTCAGTAAGTCTCTTAGGTATAGGAAAAACGTCAGTACTCGCCGGTACCGCAAAATATTTATCCAACCTACCACATTTTCTCTGTATTGCAAACTGTGTTACAATCATTCAGAGCCGCTAACACCTCCCCTAGTAATACACGGAGGTTTTCCAGCTTAAATTTAAAATTTGAAATATCTGAATCCAGTTTGTTTGGATCAGAACCGTCACCCGCAGAATGAAGCTCTCCGTCTCATGTTCTGCAAATTGTGACGCAGTGTCTGACATGGCCCTAATATTATCAGCGCACTCTGTTCTCACCCCCAGAGTGATCACGCTTACCTCTTAGTTCTGGTAATTTAGCCAAAACTTCAGTCATAACAGTAAGCCATATCCTGTAATTGATTTGTAATGGCCGCCCAGATGTACTCGGCGCTACAATATCACGCACCTCCCGAGCGGGAGATGCAGGTACTGACACGTGAGGCGAGTTAGTCGGCATAATCTCCCCTCGTTGTTTGGTGAAATATGTTCAATTTGTACAGATTGACTTTTATTTAAAGTAGCATCCAATACAGTTAGTACATAAATTTCTATTGGGCTCCACTTTGGCTTTAGCACATATAGCACAGATATCTTCCTCTGAATCAGACATGTTTTAACACACTAGCAAATAAACTAGCAACTTGGAATACTTTTCAAGTAATTTACTATAATATGAAAAACGTACTGTGCCTATAAGAAGCACAGAAAAAGTTATGACAGTTGAAAATTAATAAACTGAAACGTTATAGCATCAAATCTTTGTAAAAAACACAATTTTAGCAAAGGATTGCTCCCATTAGCAAAGGATAACTAACCCTGATAGCAGAAAAAAATAAATAAAAAAATACAGAAATAAACGTTTTTTTTATCACAGTCAACTACAATCTCACAGCTCTGCTGTGAGTGATTACCTCCCTCAAAACAAGTTTTGAAGACCCCTGAGTTCTGTAGAGATGAACCGGATCATGCAGGGAAGACAATAAACTTCTGACTGAATTTTTTGATGCGTTAGCAAAAGCGCCAAAAAAGGCCCCTCCCCCTCACACATAACAGTGAGGAGAGATCAGTAAACTGTCATAAATTAAATAAAACGACTGCCAAGTGGAAAAAAATAGTGCCCAAAACATTTTTTCACCCAGTACCTTAGAAAATTAAACGATTTTTACATGCCAGCAAAAAACGTTTAACATTAATAAATTGAGTGTTATTAAAAAGCCTGTTGCTAGTCCCTGCAAAATTAGGCTAAAGTTTTATGCATACAGTATAATTCCAGTGAAGTGCCATTCCCCAGAATACTGAAGTGTAAAATATACATACATGACAGCCTGATACCAGTTGCTGCTACTGCATTTAAGGCTGAGTTTACATTATATCGGTATGGCAGAATTTTCTCATCAATTCCATTGTCAGAAAATAATAAGCTGCTACATACATCTTTGCAGATTAATCTGCCGCTGTCCCCTGATCTGAAGTTTACCTCTCTCAGATGGCCGAGAAACAGCAATATGATCTTAACTACTCTGGCTAAAATCATAGAAAAACTCAGGTAGATTCTTCTTCAAATTCTACCAGAGAAGGAATAACACACTCCGGTGCTATTATAAAATAACAAACTTTTGATTGAAGGTATGAAACTAAGTATAATCACCACAGTCCTCTCATACATCCTATCTATTCGTTGGGTGCAAGAGAATGACTAGTAATGGCAGTTAGGGGAGGAGCTATATAGCAGCTCTGCTGGGTGAATCCTCTTGCACTTCCTGTTGGGGAGGAGTTAATATCCCATAAGTAATGGATGATCCGTGGACTGGATACACTTAACAAGAGAAAGAGAGGGGGAGAGAGAGCAAAAGAGAGGGGGGAGAGAGAGAGCAAAAGAGGAGGGGGAGGAAGAGAGAGCAAAAGAGAGGGGGGAGAGAGAGAGAGCAAAAGAGAGGGGGAGAGAAAGAGAGCGTAAAAGAGAGGGGGGGAGAGAGAGCGTATAAAAGAGGGGGGAGAGAGAGCGAAAAAACAGAGGGGGGAGAGAGAGCAAAATAGAGGGGGGGAATGAAAGCAAAAGAGAGGGGGAGAGAGGCAGCAAAAGAGAGGGGGGAGAGAGTGAGAGAGCAATTAGAGAGGTGGAGGCAAGAGAGACGAGAGCAAAAGAGGAGGGGACGAGAACACAAAAGAGAGGGGGAGAGAGAGCAAAAGAGAGGGGGGAGAGAGAGCGCAAAAGAGAGGGGGAGAGAGAGCAAAGAGAGGGGGAGAGAGGAGAGAGAGCAAAAGAGAGGTGGAGCAAGAGAGAGCAAGGGGTGGCACCGCTGTACTGCAAAAAAATGGCCCGTGTGAACGGGCTTTAGAACTAGTTATTATATAACTATCAATTTTGTATTCAATATTCAAGAATTGTACAATGATGTTGACTTGCATCCTGCTGCTTGTTTAGTGAGAGTGTTGATCTTCACAACAAAATTTATATATCCATACTTAAATAGTAGTAAAAAACTGCAGAGCAGATAAGAAATTAAAAGGACACTGAACCCAAAATTTGTCTTTCGTGATTCAGATAGAGCATGCAATTTTAAACAACTTTATAATTATTCCTATTATCAAATTGTCTTCATTCTCTTGTTATGTTTATTTAAAAAGCAAAAATGTAAGTTTAGATGCCAAGCCCAATTTTTGGTGAACAACCTGGTTTGTCCTTGCTGATTGGACAGCACCAATAAACAAGTTCTGTCCATGGTTCTGAACCAAAATATTGCTGGCTCCTTAGCTTAGATGCCTTCTTTTTCAAATAAAGATAGCAAAAGAAGGAAGAAAAAATGATAAATAGGAGTAAAATTAGAAAGTTGCTTAAAATTGCATGCTCTATCTGAATCACAAAAGAAAAAAAAATTGGGTTCAGTGTCCATTTAACCCCTTAGTGACCAGACCACTTTTCAATTTGTTGACCATCTGGGACCAAGGCTATTTTTGCATTTCTGCGATGTTGTGTTTAACTGTAATTTTCCTCTTACTCATTTACTGTACCCACACATATTATATACTGTTTTTCTCGCCATTAAATGGACTTTCTAAAGATATGATTATTTTCATCATATCTTATAATTTACTATAAAAAAAAATATAAAATATGAGGAAAAAAATGAAAAAAAAATGCACTTTTTCTAACTTTGAGCCCCAAATTTCTTACACATCTACAACCACCATAAAATACCAATGCTAAACAGTTTCTAAATTTTGTCCTGAGTTTATAAATACCCTATGTTTACATGTTCTTTGCTTTTTTTGCCAAGTTATAGGGCAAAAAGTACAAGTAGCACTTTGCTATTTCAAAAACCATGTTTTTTCAAAATTGGCGATAGTTACATTGTAACACAATATCTGTCATGAATCCCTGAATAAAACCCTTCAAATGTATATATTTTTTAAAAGAAGACAACCTAGGTATTAAACTTGGGGTATTTTGACTTTTTTCATGCAACCATTTTACCACCAATCTATGCCAAAGTTTGGGGGGGAAAAAAAAAATAATTTGATTTTTTGACAAAAATAGCAATTTAAGAATACATTTACTGATAATATTAAGGGTTACTGCCAAATAACCACCCTCATATGTCTTCAGCAGCATCTCCTGGGTACAGTGATACCACCCATGTATAGGTGTGTCGGGTTCTCGGGGGGCTAAAAGCTCTTATTTTTAGGGAGCGCATTCCAGTTTTTCAACTTGGAATTTTCACATCGGTCATCATGCACCCATGTCCTATTTGGGACATTTCTGAAGCTGGTCAATGGAATTTACCCCATCAAATCATATATTTTTGAAAAGTAGACACCCTAGGGTATTTCAAATGCTTGTATTTTAACACTTTCCATGCACTAATTCAACCACCAGTCTTTGTCAAACTTTTGGGTAGTCATTATTTTGTGTTATTTTTCACACACATTGTACTTTAGGCAATGGATTCTCAGTTCCTGTTATGTGTTACTACCAAAAAAAACCTCAATATGTGTTTAACAACATCTCCTGAGTACAGTGATACCACCCATGTATAGGTGTGTCGGGTTCTCTGGGGGCTAAAAGGCCTTAATTTTAGGAAGCGCATTCCAGTTTTTCAACTTGGAATTTTCACATCGGTCATCATGCACCCATGTCCTTTTTGGGACATTTCTGAAGCTGGTCAATGGAATTTACCCCCATCAAACCATATATTTTTGAAAGTAGACACCCTAGGGTATTTCAAATGCTTGTATTTTAACACTTTCCATGCACTAATTCAACCACCAGTCTTTGTCAAACTTTTGGGTAGTCATTATATTTGTGTTATTTTTCACACACATTGTACTTTAGGCATGGATTCTCAGTTCCTGTTATGTGTTACTACCAAAAAAAACCCTCAATATGTGTTCAACAACATCTCCTGAGTACAGTGATACCACCCATGTATAGCGTGTGTCGGGTTCTCTGGGGGCTAAAAGGCCTTAATTTTAGGAAGCGCATTCCAGTTTTTCAACTTGGAATTTTCACATCGGTCATCATGCACCCATGTCCTATTTGGGACATTTCTTGAAGCTGGTCAAATGGAATTTACCCCCATCAAACCATATATTTTTGAAAAGTAGACACCCTAGGGTATTTCAAATGCTTGTATTTTTAACACTTTCCATGCACTAATTCAACACCAGTCTTTGTCAAACTTTTGGGTAGTCATTATTTGTGTTATTTTTCACACACATTGTACTTTAGGCATGGATTCTCAGTTCCTGTTATGTGTTACTACCAAAAAAACCTCAATATGTGTTCAACAACATCTCCTGAGTACAGTGATACCACCCATGTATAGGTGTGTCGGGTTCTCTGGGGGCTAAAAGGCCTTAATTTTAGGAAGCGCATTCCAGTTTTTCAACTTGGAATTTTCACATCGGTCATCATGCACCCATGTCCTATTTGGGACATTTCTGAAGCTGGTCAATGGAATTTACCCCCATCAAACCCATATATTTTTAAAAGTAGACCACCCTAGGGTATTTCAAATGCTTGTATTTTAACACTTTCCATGCACTAATTCAACCACCAGTCTTTGTCAAACATTTGGGTAGTCATTATTTATGTGTTATTTTTTCACCACACATTGTACTTTAGGCATGGATTCTCAGTTCCTGTTATGTGTTACTACCAAAAAAACCCTCAATATGTGTTCAACAACATCTCCTGAGTACAGTGATACCACCCATGTATAGGTGTGTCGGGTTCTCTGGGGGCTAAAAGGCCTTAATTTTAGGAAGCGCATTCCAGTTTTTCAACTTGGAATTTTCACATCGGTCATCATGCACCCATGTCCTATTTGGGACATTTCTGAAGCTGGTCAATGGAATTTACCCCCATCAAACCATATATTTTTGAAAAGTAGACACCCTAGGGTATTTCAAATGCTTGTATTTTAACACTTTCCATGCACTAATTCAACCACCAGTCTTTGTCAAACTTTTGGGTAGTCATTATTTTGTGTTATTTTTCACACACATTGTACTTTAGGCATGGATTCTCAGTTCCTGTTATGTGTTACTGCCAAAAAACACCTCAATATGTGTTCAACAACATCTCCTGAGTACAGTGATACCACCCATGTATAGGTGTGTCGGGTTCTCTGGGGCTAAAAGGCCTTAATTTTAGGAAGCGCATTCAGTTTTTTAACTTGGATTTTCACATCGGTCTTCATGCACCCATGTCCTATTAGGGACATTTCTGAAGCTGGCCAATGGAATTTACCCCATCAAACCATATATTTTTTGAGAAGTAGACCCCCTAGGGTATTTGAAATGCTGGTATTTTCACACTCTTTCCATGAACTTATTTAACCACCAGTCTTTGTCAAACGTTTGGGTAGTCATTTTTTTGTGTTATTTTTTCAACACATTGTACTTTAGGCATGGATTCCAGTCTTTCTGTTATGTGTTATGCCAAAAAACACCTCAATATGTGTTAACAACATCTCCTGAGTACAGTGATACCACCATGTATAGGTGTGTTGGGTTCTCTGGGGGCTAGAAGGCCCTTATTTTTAGGAAGCGCATTCCATTTTTTACACTTCCCCTTTTCACATCCCATGCACCCATGTTTCTATTTAAGACATTTCTGAAGCGGCCAATGTAATTTACCCCCTTAAAACCATATATTTTTGAAAGTAGACATCCTAGGGTATTTCAAATGCAGGTGTTTTAACACTTTCCATACACTAATTCAACCACCTAGTCTTTGTCAAACTATTGGGCATTCATTTCTTTGTGTTATTTTTCCACATACATTGTACTTTAGACTTGGATCACAGCTACCTGTTATGTGTTATACCAAAGAAGACACCATATGTGGTCACCAACATCTCCTGAGTTCAGTGATACCACATATGCATAGGTTTGGTGGCTAGTTTGGGCGGGTTGACAATGCCAATGTCTGACATGTGTTGTGATTTTTTTTCACATTTAACATATTTTCTTTGCCCTATTGTCTTTTTTGGGGGTCTTTTAACATACCCCAATTTATTTGTTTTCCATAAATGTGATTATATTTAAAAGTTGACCCCCCCCAAGGTATTATACATGGAGTGGTTTGATGACTTTGATGCAACCGTTTTAGCCCAAAAAATTGGAGAAAGTATATGGTGGTAATTTTTCAATTTTCATTGTTACAGACACATTGCTTTTTTACTATGATTTAGGAGAGACTGTTGTAAGTTATTGCAAAGAATACTTCAGGTTGTTTTCTGCAAGGCACCCTGAGTACACCTATGCCCCCCATGCATAGGTTTGCCAGGATTTTGGGAAGGTTATGTTACATGATTTAGTTATTAAAAATGAGAGTATTCTTCTGATAGGCCTATCTTTAGTTTGGGGGCCTATCGCATACCCACTTTTATTTATTGCATTCAAAGTGTATATTTTTTAAATGTTGACACCCCAAGGTATTGTATATGGTGTGCTTTGATGCCTTTGAAGCAAACGTTTTAGCCCAAAAATTGGAGAAAGTGTATGGTGGTAATTTTTCAATTTTCATTTTTACAGACACATTGCTTTTTGACTATAATTTAGGAGAGACTGTTGTAAGTTATTACAAAAAACATACTTCAGGTTGTTTTCTGCAAGGCACCTGAGAAACACCTATGTCCCCCATGCATAGGTTTGACAGGGGTTTTGGTTAAAAAAAAACAGGACAATTTTAGAAAAAAATTAGAGTAGTGAAATGTAAAAATCTGGCCACAGTCAAAGTAAAAAACAAAAAAACATCTAACTGTAAACATAACCAAAAAAAAATATATATATATGTAACAGCAAATGTATTTATTTTTTTAAAAATTGACCTATGTATGGTACCGCTTGAAGCAGTCCCCAATGCAGAGTGCAGGCTGTCCAGGGCAATCAGGACAGTAGTATATGGTGTCCCTTCTCTTCCCCCTCTTGGTACAGACTCTGCATTTTTTTTGTGGTTTCTGCTTTGTGGCAGTAGGGGGGATTTTAAAAAAAAAAATGGGTAGCCCAAACTTCTGCTCTCTCCCATCACCCGCCCGGGAGCAGGTGCATCATGGTACAAATTCCCCGTAATAATCTGGAGCTGAAACTGTAAAAAAGTCTTTTTAACTCTGGGGTTTGCTTTTTTGAACAACAAAAAAGCGTTGTGGGTTGCAATCTGCATTAGGTAAATTGCAACCTTTTTGTACACAGGCCCTTGTCTTCCGCATAATTAGGTAGGGCCTGCAGCAGCTGATCAGCCAGATCAACCCCCACCCATATGCCGGTTATAAGGACTTGATGCACACTGGCTTCCTTATGATCTCAGCTCTGCCAAGTACAGAAACCGCCACCGTCCTCTCTGTGTGGATGGTGGTAAGAAGGTTATACATCCTTCTTGTCTCTGTACTTCAGTGCCAAGAGCTCCTCTTGGGCAGAGCTGAGGTCTCCCCCCATCCTAGCCGGGGTGCCGTACAAGCTGTCCTGGAAACCTGCGCAGTTCTTTTTAATTGTACCGCAAGCTACTGTATCAAAGCAATACAGTAGCTTGAACAAAAGGACACTTGTATAAAATTGTCTAAGTACAAGTGATACCCTTTGTTCATTAGGGGTAATATTCAGGTCCCAGACAATCTTGCCAGTGGTTCCATATGTTCCTGGGCAACCTGGAGGGTCAAGGTGGCTATCCTTTCCCTCATACACCGGAAGGCCTGAGTATACCCAGTCTCGTGTCACCAGCGCTTATACACCTTTACCCCATATCTGGAGCATTTGGAAGGAATATACTGCTTGAATCCAGCCTTCCCTTATACTTCATTAGGGATTAATCAACGCATATATTCACTTCCAGCAGTGACGTGCAGTAAATAGGAGGCAGGGGAGGCAGTGCCTCCCCACCCCTCGCCCCAAGGGTAACCCCCCACCCCCATGGCGATTGCTAGTAGTTAGTACTGTGCGCTACTACGCTGTGCGCTTGCGCTGCAAAAGTCACCATCCATCAATTGTTGCGCAATTAGGAGGTCCGCTGCCCTCATTAATTGCGCAACATGGATCTAAATAAGTGTTGACTGCTCACTTGAGCAAGCGCCACCCACTGGTGACTCGCCGGGCCCTAATACAAGCTCCAATGGAGGCGGTTCTCAAAACCGCCCTCCATGATGAGCTAGTTTCATCATATTCTCTGTAAGGCTTCCTTGTGCACAAAAACAAGTAATTGCAAAACCTCGTGATCTTTTTTTCTAGCAACTATTTTTGCCAATGCATGAATAATGCAGAATATTTCCAAATACAATTTTAAATGGCCTTCATATTCATTTCTATATCCCTTTAACCACTTAGCTTTTGCACATCTTGCAGCTCTTTAATTGAAAGGCTTTTCAAGTATCTTCTATTAAATTGTCATAAAAAATAAACTGCTCCATGTTTTTTATTGATTATATGTCATTTATGAGTGGAGAGTCAAGTTTAGTGAACAGATTTCTATAGTCTTAGTGACTCCAAATGAGTATGTGGTAAGGACGGTGGATATAGGATTTGATTTCAGCTTTTCCATATTCATATAAGTTTATCTTTTTTTTACATTTCAGTATGATGATCTATGTTGATAATAGCAGTTATCACTTCCTGTTATCCTCATAATTTGATATAAAGCCATATATATGTATTTACTATTAGGATGTAGACTCTCTTATAATATTTATTTTAGCAATCCCTTAAATCAATGTATTGAATGAGGTTGTAGGTGCTAAGAAATGAATGGGTCATTGGCTGCTTTGATGCTGTGTTTAAAACAGAAGCTGACTGTGTGGGTCTGTCGTGTGTGTGTGACTGTGGGGATCTGTGAGGCTCAGTGTGTGTGTGGGTCTGTTTGTGTGTGTGGGTCTGTCTGTGTGTGTCTGTGAGGCTCAGTGTGTGTGTGGGTCTGTCTAGTGTGTGTGTTTGTGGGGGTCAGTCTGTCTGTGTGGGTGGGTCTGTCTGTGAGGGTGGGTCTGTCTGGGTGGGTATGTCTGTTTGTGTCTGCTGTAGTCTCTGTTCCAGGTACTTCGTGTTATGTGCTAGAGGTTGAAATAACTAACTTTTTCAGGTTCTAAATACTTGTTGGTGCCAGTAATTTAGTGATATGTAATATTTATATATATATATATATATATTCGTGTGTTTCTTTGGGCATATCTTGCCAGTGCCTCACCCGCCTCTGACCTCACCGCACATCACTGCCCTTCCAGGTGTATAAGCTCTGCAAACCTGGCAGAAAAGTGGGTTATCAGGGGGCGGATTTTTATACAGCCTGTCAAATTGGGGATGCTCCCTAGGGGGCACAGGCTGTTGTCGCTGAAGTGCATGAAATGCAGAATCATTTCATACCTCTTCATCGACATAGTCTGGGAGAAAATGGGGGGTAGAGCAGATGGGGCTAGTACTCCAGTAGGAGCGGAATGGAGGGTTTCTTTATGATGCCCATCAAGCTTAGTCAATGCCAGAATTTTTTTGAACTTCTGGCACATTGATGGGGGCCCATTGCTGCTTTGCAAATATGTTCCAGGCTTTGCAGCACGGAACTGATGGGCATATAAATTAGTTTGGGCGACAATGTTCCCCAATATATCATCGCCCAGAAACACTTCCAGAAAACTGCTGGGGGCTTAAACCTGCCACATCTATATTTATGCCAGAATTTGCTGTGAAGGCTGGGATATCTGGCCTCTGGAGATGAGGCGTTACCCACTCTTCAGCAGCAATGGCAGCAACACGCCTCCTTCTGGCAGGGGGCTTGCAGGGGGCTGGCAGGGGGGCTGGCAGGGGGGCTAGCAGCCACAGATACATCACTATCAGTTGAGACTGCATCTAGTGATGTATCTGAGCACATGGCAGGGTCAAAATTGGGGTCTGAGTCAGAAATAGAGGCATCTGACTCTGACGCAAGATGGCATACGCCCTCCTCAGCACTATATCTTTTCTGTGACATTTTTGTATCTGTCACAGAAAACAAGTTACTAAAAAAATTAAATTAACTAAATTAATTAACTAAATTAACTAGCAAAAATGTACAGCTATGCTATGCCAGTGATTTATAGCGATTACTGGCAAGCTAGAGGTTAATGGCTCTGAAAATTAAATTAAATTAACTAAATGTTTCTGAAAAGAGCCTTTGGGTTTTTAAAAAATTACAACAAACAAATTAACCCCCTTAAAAAAAATGCACAGACAGCAAAAAAGTACAGCTATGCAACTGCCAGTGATTTTAGGCGCTCCACTGGCAAGCTAGGAGTTAATGGCTCTGAAAATTAAATTAAATTAACTAAATTAATTAACTAAATTAACTAGCAAAAAGTACAGCTATGCTACTGCCAGTGATTTTATAGCGATCACTGGCAAGCTAGGGGTTAATGGCTCTGGAAATTAAATAAATTAAAATAACTAAATGTTTCTGAAAGAGCCTTTGGGTTTTTAAAAAATTACAACAACAAAATTAACCCCTAAAAAAAATGCACAGGCAGCAAAAAGTACAGCTATGCAACTGCCAGTGATTTATAGCGATCACTGGCAAGCTAGGGGTTAATGGCTCTGAAAATTAAATTAAATTAACTAAATTAATTAACTAAATTAACTAGCAAAAAAGTACAGCTATGCTACTGCCGTGATTTATAGCGATCACTGGCAAGCTAGGGGTTAATGGCTCTGAAAATTAAATTAAATTAACTAAATGTTTCTGAAAAGAGCCCTCTTGGGTTTTTAAAAAATTACAACAACAAATTAACCCCTAAAAAAATGCACAGACAGCAAAAAAGTACAGCTATGCAACTGCCAGTGATTTATAGCGATCACTGGCAAGCTAGGGGTTAATGGCTCTGAAAATTAAATTAAATTAACTAAATGTTTCTGAAAAGAGCCTTTGGGTTTTTAAAAAATTACAACAACAAAATTAACCCCTAAAAAAATGCACAGACAGCAAAAAAGTACAGCTATGCAACTGCCAGTGATTTATAGCGATCACTGGCAAGCTAGGGTTAATGGCTCTGAAAATTAAATTAAATTAACTAAATGTTTCTGAAAAGAGCCTTTGGGTTTTTAAAAAATGACAACAACAAAATTAACCCCTAAAAAAATGCACAGACAGCAAAATGCAGCAAAAAAAGTGCACCTATGCTACTGCCAGTGATATATAGTGATCACTGGCAAGCTAGGGTTAATGGCTCTGAAAATTAAATTAAATTAACTAAATGTTTCTGAAAAGAGCCTTTGGGTTTTTAAAAAATTATAACAACAAATTAACCCCTAAAAAAATGCACAGACAGCAAAATGCAGCAAAAAGTGCACTATGTTACTGCCAGTGATAATATAGTGATCACTGGCAAGCTAGGGGTTAATGGCTCTGAAAAGAGCCTTTTGGTTCTATATTTTTTAACAAAAAAAAGAAATAAATCTCTCTCTCTGCTAAATACAGGTCTCTCTCTCTCTCCAACAAAATGGCAAGTGAGGAGAGGGAGGGAGATCCACAATGATCATAGTCATATTTACAAATATTGACATGATCAGACAAATGGGGTATTTTATTATTATTATTTTTTTTAGGGTGGGAGGCTCAGATTGGGTGACCCCTAGCTTGCCACTATGATGAGGCAGGCTAGGGACACCCCCAGAGGCCCATGATGCACTGGGCATCGCATCTTGGATGCCTAGTGAAGGGGGAGGGGGGGGGCTATTTAGGGCTTTTTTTTTAATATACGTTTTTTTTTTTTTTAATTATTACTTTTATTTTTATAACTAACTAAGTGCCTCGACCCCACCGAGGCACTTAGCACACAATCAGAGCATCGGAAGCGTGTCCGATCGCTTCCGATGCTCTGAAACACTGCCCGGGCTCCACGTGGAGCGAAACCGGAAGTGATCACTCGTGGGGGAGTGATCAATCCTGGTCCCCGGCCTCGGAACAGTATTGCAGGATGCCTAGACCTCAAGGCAAGCCCTGCAATACTGTTAGAGCAGCTGGAAGCGATTCCGATCGCATTCCAGTGCTCTGTTAAACGACGACGTATGCCATACGTCCTCGGTCGTTATGTGCTTTTTTCTTTGAGGACGTATGGCATACGTCGTCGGTCGTTAAGGGTTAAGCTTTTTCTTTTATTTATAACTTAGGAGACTAGTTATGGGTTGATAACAATTAGCTGAGGCATTTCGAACTCTAAAAAACTCTGACTAAAAAAGGCAATTTTTCTTCCAACGTTATCACAATATCATGTTTTCAGTGCTTGCTCCTACATTGTTGAACTGAAGTTCACAAAGCAGGATCCCACTTAGAAGTTCATAATATAGGCATAAGCCACTGTGAAACACACTGTCATGAAAGTGTTGGGACTTTACGCTCACAAAGGCACATTTCCTATAATAATAAATTTATGAAGGCACAATCTCATTTGAACATCTTCTTTGCACTTACAATATTGCAGTGGAGCAGTTTGACGCTTTACAATTTCAGTACTGTTAAAATACAGTAAAGAAGAGGTCATAAGTCCTTCTGATAGAGAACCATAGTTCTTCTTGTTTTCAGATGTAGATCACAACAAATCATAACGGCTGCTTTTACAATCAATACATATAAATGTTGTTAAAAAAACAAAACTTTTAAAATATTAAAAGTGATAATATAGCCATTGAACAAGCAATGCGGTATAAACCATTGTGTCTACTTACAATTAGCATTCAGATGGTTAAGCAGTGACGAGGATGGATTTGGATTGGAATAGGTTAATCTCAGACATATAAATGAGCTTTCCCTTCCACAGAGAACAAAGGGGTTAATAGAAAACTTCTTTACTGTATCCTTAATAGGTGTGAAAGGGCTACTGAATATGTCAGTTTCGGGTGACTTCCCAGTTTCTATCCTGATAACAAGTTCTTACACAGAAAAAAAGCATTTTCTGGAACGTTTCTAGTGAAAACATGCTTCTGCTTTGGGCTTTTAATGCACTGATCCAATTTTGCACTGTAATCACTCAAAAAACTCTCTGACCAATTTGGCTGGGAAGCAAAAAAGTAATTTTGGGAGCAAATTGCCAATAGATTGGCCTGTGACAGATGATAGATTGATAGAGACAGATAGATATATAGATAGATAGACATATAGATAAATAGATGGATAAATTGATCAGACAGACAACTAGATAGATAGATAGATAGATAGATAGATAGATAGATAGATAGATAGATAGATAGATAGATAGATAGATAAAGATAGATAGACATATAGATAAATAGATGGATAAATTGATCAGACAGACAAAAAAAAGATAGATAGATAGATAGATAGATAGTTTAGATAGACCTGCACATACCTACAGTATGTATAGACTGGTGCTAAGGGCAGTTCAATGGGATCTGCCACTCTCATTTAATAACAGACATGTATCAGGGTGTCAGGATTCAAGTTGCAAAATTAATAAGGTTAACAATCCACACTCACTGGTTTTATACGAAAAAATTATGTTTTGTAACGCTCTGTCCCAAATATTTATATAACAATGTATATCCCAGGCTTTAGGGCTTTAGTTAAAATCAATAATCATGAATGTGTTCAACTTCATCAAACAAGTTAACTAGAAATATAAAATATATTCTATGAATATGCATGTCCAGAGGAGAGTTTTATCTACTAACACGAAAAGTTTTACATTTCATTTATTTGTTTCATTGTCAGATGCATCTATAATTAGGCAATGGATTAGATTATCAAGCCCTTCTCCGCTTTCCCTCTTCTCCCCGACCAGGGAGATTGACAGCTAGCTACTGCCTGCATGTGATTGGCTGTGCGTGGGCAGGGGGCGGTGTTGCACGCAAGTGCAAAATAGCGCTTGTGTGCAATGTTAAATTTGGGCAGCAAATTGCTGCCCGCCAGAGGAGAGTTGGGTTTTCATACTGTATAATATGATGCTGCAAAAGGGTGTTATTTTAGCCAAGACGTGTGTTTTTACACCTGCTTTACAGTAAAATAAATTACATACTTTTGTGATTTCTCATTTACATACTGGCACAAATATGATTAACACGGGTCACAGTTAATTTGAGGTTGCTTATAACAAAAATCTAATTTGCACAATTTCCAAGCGATTATATTGGATTGGGACATAATGTTCACATTTGACTGAAGATAAAAGCAAGCTTTTAGACAGTTTTTAATGTTGTTTTAATTCTAAAGTAAAACAAAATGTTGAGAGATAGAAAAAAGATCAGAACAAAGAATGCATGAATTACACTGAGATATATATTTATTACACTAAAATGATAAAAAAAACCATTAGCATTTACACGGCTTTCATTGCCTATTTAATGACATGTTTCATGTCAAGAATTAGCTTTCATTGCATTATACTTATTTAGATTTTGATTACTGTTACTATTTTAAAGGACTTGAAACCCCAAAATGTTCTTTCATGATTCAGATAGAGCATATAATTTTAAACAACTTCCAATTTACTTATTTTATCTAAATTGCTTAATTATCTATCGGCTAGATTTAGAGTTTTGGCGTTAGCCGTCAAAACCAGCGTTAGAGGCTCCTAACGCTGGTTTTGGGCTACCGCTGGTATTTAGAGTCAGTCAGGAAAGGGTCTAACGCTCACTTTGCAGCCGCGACTTTTCAATACCGCAGATCCCCCCTACGACATTTGCGTATCCCTATCTTTTCAATGGGATCTTTCTAACGCTGGTATTTAGAGTCTTGGCTGAAGTGAGCGTTAGAAATCTACAGACAAAAACTCCAGCCGCAGAAAAAAGCCAGGAGTTAAGAGCTTTATGGGCTAACGCACGGTTCATAAAGCTCTTAACTACTGTGCTCTAAAGTACACTAACACCCCATAAACTACCTATGTACCCCTAAACCGAGGGTCCCCCCACATCGCCGCCACTCTATTAAAAATGTTTAACCCCTAATCTGCCGACCGCACACGCCGCCACCTACGTTATCCCTATGTACCCCTAATCAGCTGCCCCTAACACCGCCGACCCCTATATTATATTTATTAACCCCTAATCTGCCGCCCCCAACGTCGCCTCCACCTACCTACAATTATTAACCCCTAATCTGCTGACCGGACCTCACCGCTACTATAATAAAGTTATTAACCCCTAATCCGCCTCACTCCCGCCTCAATAACCCTATAATAAATAGTATTAAACCCCTAATCTGCCCTCCCCTAACATCGCCGACACCCAACTTCAAGTATAACCCCTAATATGCCGACCGGACCTCACCGCTACTCTAATAAATTTATTAACCCCTAAAGCTAAGTCTAACCTTAACACTAACACCCCCTAAGTTAATATAATTTAAATCTACAAAATAAATTAACTCTTATTAAATAAATTATTCCTATTTAAAGCTAAATACTTACCTGTAAAATAAACCCTAATATAGCTACAATATAAATTATAATTATATTGTAGCTATCTTAGGATTTATTTTATTTTACAGGCAACTTTCAATTTATTTTAACTAGGTACAATAGCTATTAAATAGTTATTAACTATTTAATAGCTACCTAGCTAAAATAAAGAGAAATTTACCTGTAAAATAAAAACTAACCAAAGTTACAATTACACCTAACACTACACTATACTTTAATAAATTATTCCTATTTAAAACTAAATACTTACCTGTAAAATAAACCCTAAGATAGCTACAATGTAATTAATAATTACATTGTAGCTATTTTAGGAATCTATATTTATTATACAGGTAACTTTGTATTTATTTTAGCTAGTTAGAATAGTTATTAAATAGTTATTAACTATTTAATAACTACCTAGCTAAAAGAAATACAAAATTACCTGTAAAATAAATCCTAACCTAAGTTACAATTAAACCTAACACTACACTATCATTAAATTAATTAATAAATTAACTACAAATAACTACAATTAAATACAATTACATAAACTAACTAAAGTACAAAAAATAAAGAAAATAGTTACAAACATTTTAAAAATATTACAACAATTTTAAGGTAATTACACCTAATCTAAGCCCCCTAATAAAATAACAAAGCCCCCCAAAATAAAAAAATGCCCTACCCTATTCTAAATTTAAAAAGTTCAAAGCTCTTTTACCTTACCAGCCCTTAAAAGGGCCTTTTGCGGGGCATGCCCCAAAGAAAACTGCTCTTTTGCCTGTAAAAGAAAAATACCCCCCCCAACATTAAAACCCACCACCCACATACCCCTAATCTAACCCAAACCCCCTTAAATAAACCTAACACTACCCCCCTGAAGATCATCCTACCTTGAGTTGTCTTCAGCCAGCCGACCCACCGATGGAACCAAAGAGGAGATCCGGAGTGGCAGAAGTGATCCTCTAAGTGGGCGCTGAAGAAGTCTTCCATCCGATGAAGTCATCATCCAGGCGGCGCTGAAGAAGTCTTCCATCCGGGCGATGTCATATTCCAAGCGGCGCTGAAGAAGTCTTCCATCCGGGCGATGTCATCTTCCAAGCGGGGTCTTCAATCTTCTTCTTCAGGATCCATCTTCATTCCGTCGACGCGGAACATCCTTTTTCCCTGACGGACTGCCGACAAATGAGGGCTCCTTTAAGGGACGTCATCCAAGATGGCGTCCCTCGAATTCTGATTGGCTGATAGGATTCTATTAGCCAATCGGAATTAAGGTAGGAAAAATCTGATTGCTGATTGAATCAGCCAATCAGATTCAAGTTCAATCCTATTGGCTGATCCAATCAGCCAATCAGATTGAGCTCGCATTCTATTGGGCTGATCGGAACAGCTTTTTTATTTTTTTGTACTTTAGTTAGGTTTAATGTAATTGTATTTAATTGTAGTTATTTGTAGTCAATTTATTTAATTAATTAATGATAGTGTAGTGTTAGGTTTAATTGTAACTTAGGTTAGGATTTATTTTACAGGTAATTTTGTATTTTCTTTTAGCTAGGTAGTTATTAAATAGTTAATAACTATTTAATAACTATTCTAACTAGCTAAAATTAATACAAAGTTACTGTAAAAATAAATATAAATCCTAAAATAGCTACAATGTAATTATTAATTACATTGTAGCTATCTTAGGGTTTATTTTACAGGTAAGTATTTAGTTTTAAATAGGAATTAATTTATTAAAGTATAGTGTAGTGTTAGGTTGTAATTGTAACTTAGGTTAGTTTTTATATTTACAGGTAAATTTTCTTTATTTTAGCTAGGTAGCTATTAAATAGTTAATAACTATTTAATAGCTATTGTACCTAGTTAAAATAAATTGAAAGTTTGCCTGTAAATAAAAATAAATCCTAAATAGCTACAATATAATTATAATTTATATTGTAGCTATATTAGGGTTTATTTTTTACAGGTAAGTATTTAGACTTTAAAATAGGAATAATTTATTAATAAGAGTTAATTTATTTTGTTAGATTTTAAATTATATTTAATTTAGGGGGTGTTTAGTGTTAAGGTTAGACTTAGCTTTAGGGGTTAATAAATTTATTAGAGTAGCGGTGAGGTCCGGTCGAGATTAGGGGTTAATACTTGAAGTTAGGTGCCGGCGATGTTAGGGAGGGCAGATTAGGGGTTAATACTATTTTATTATAGGGTTATTGGAGGCGGGAGTGAGGCGATTAGGGGTTAATAACTTTATTATAGTAGCGGTGAGGTCCGGTCGGTAGATTAGGGGTTAATAAGTGTAGGTAGGTGGAGGCGACGTTGGGGGCGGCAGATTAAGGGTTAATAAATATAATATAGGGGTCGGCTGTGTTAGGGGCAGCAGATTAGGGGTTCATAGGGATAACGTAGGTTGCGGCGGTGTACGGAGCGGCAGATTAGGGGTTAAAAAAATATGCAGGGGTCAGCGATAGCGGGGGCGGGCAGATTAGGGGTTAATAAGTGTAAGGTTAGGGGTGTTTAGTACATGTTAGGGTGTTAGGTGTAGACTTAGGAAGTGTTTCCCCATAGGAAACAATGGGGCTGCGTTAGGAGCTGAACGCTGCTTTTTTGCAGGTGTTAGGTTTTTTTTTTTCAGCTCAAAATGCCCCATTGTTTTCTATATGGGAATCGTGCACGAGCACATTTTTGAAGCTGGCCGCGTCCGTAAGCACCGCTGGTATTGAGAGTTGCAGTGGCGGGTAAATTATACTATACCGCTCCCTTTTTAGAGCCTAACGCAGCCCTTCTGTGAACTCTAAATACCAGCGTATTTAAAAGGTGCGGGGGGAAAAAAGCCAGCGTTAGCTATGCGGGTCGTTAACGACAAAACTCTAAATCTAGCCGTTGGTTTTCTGGGTTGAAAAGCAGATCTAGATATGCTCAGGAGCTTGAAGCTAGCTGCTGATTGTTGGCTAAACTTGTATGCTCATTTCTTACAAATGTGTTCAGCTAGCTCCCAGGAGTGCATTGCTACTTCTTCAATAAAAGATACCAGAGAATGAAAAAAAAATTGATAATAGATTTAAATTGGAAATTTTGTTTAAAAATGTATAATCTATCTGAACTACAAAAGAACAATTTCGGGTTTCATGTCCCTTTAGGAAATTAGAAAATATTTTTTTTTTTGTTAATGGGAAAACAGAAGTTATACATTATATATAATAAATGTATAATATATAATGTTTTTGAGTGGAAAATGAGTGATCACAAATATGCAGTGTTGAAGTAAAAAAAAAAAAAAATCTATCAATCTGATTAATCTCCAAAAAAGTTAGTGGTATGTAATATGCTCTTTTAGATGTTGAAATTATTAAGTGTGTTTCAGTGTCAATTAAAGGGACAGTTTACTCAAACAAATTCTCTCCCTTTAATTTGTTCCCCATTATCAACTTTACCTGCTGGAGTGTATTAAAATTGTTTACAAGTAATTTAATTACCATTTTATTGGTAAGTATTTGGACAGATATAAGATAAAGAAGCAGGTATATATACACAATGTGATAATGAGATCTGATTATACCTACAAGCTCAACCCATTTTGTTAGGTTGTGGCATCAAAACACAAAATCAGCTATTTCATATACACAAATAAACCTCAAAAAGCAAATCTGATACATTTTATACTCTGCAGCTGGTAAAAAAATATTATTTGGAAACACATTAAGGAAAAACAATTTTATAGTATACTGTCCCTTTAAAGGCCCATTAAATACAGTACAATTAGATCATCAACAAATGCATACTAAAAAGACAATGCCATACTACCTCTTATTATTTTAAATTAAATTATTAATTTATTATTATTTTTTTGGAGAAATGTCAACATTTCCCATCAATTTTAAATACATTTCCAGTTTGGTTCTATTATCAAATTTGCATTCTCTTGTTATTCTTTGTTTAAGGAGCAGCAATGCACTACTGGGAGCTTGCTGAACACATTGGGTGAGCCAATCACAAGAGGTGTATATGTGCAGCCACCAATCAGCAGTTAGCACCATAGTGCACTTTTCAACAAATGATATCAGGAGAATGAAGCAAATTAGATAATAGAAGTAATGGGAAAGTTGTTTAAAATTGTATTACATATACGGTGAGGCTTCAGCGTAACTTCTGAAACCCCGCCCGCCTGTAATTTCACCCTCACAACATCGGGGTATCACATATACGGCGATGTCAGGTGCTAGATTGGTGTAAGGACAAACTAGCGATATTCGGAAATGTGCGCAAATACACATTATCTGTCGTCGCAAATAACTTACGTGAGTATTATAGTCCGTGTAAAGTGTCAATTAAGAGTAGTTTTATGCAAATGAGGATAACACACGTAAAAAACGAGACCGGGAATTAAACAAAAAAAGCAACAACATAATTACGCTATTCAAATCCCTATATAAACCCCTGCACACCAACCGCCATTTCTTGTGTGTGTTTGGTTTGTTCGTTGAGCTACAATACACAGCCCAGGAGTGGAGGATTAGTGAGAGTAGAGAGAGAGGCGCAAACAGAATAAATAGTTAGTTAGGTCGCATTGGTGGATTGAGTAAATTTGTACACTTACTTACACATATTCTGACATATTGCATACATACATTTACAAATACACCAGACTTATTTTTAACCTCACATATTTTTATTTTTACAATGTGATAGGCTGAGTGTTTGATTGTGATTGTGTGTGACTGAACTGGGAGTGGGTGGAGTGTGTGTAGTGTGATTAGTGTGAGGATGACAGGGAGATGTAGGGATAAGGGAGGAGGGGGAGAGGGGAGGAGAGGAGTGGCAGGGAGAGGAGGATAGGAGAGGGGAGGAGAAGCAGTGGGCCCCCTGACAGGAGTAAGTGTAGTGGGGCAGAAGGAGAGCCAGAAGGGATGATGAGAGGAGAGATGCCAGAGAGCCCTAGATACCAGGCACATCCAGGAGAGGGACAGAGGGTGCACATGGGGGACAAAAGGGGGGAGGAGGGAGAGGATAGGGAGGAACCCACACTGCCAGGGACATCACAGGGAGGAAGCCAAGTGGCCATGGAGGATGAGAGGCCTGCGATGTTCCAACTTCTCATTTGCTGAAAATGTTGCCATAGTCCAGGCCATCATGGACAACTACAGTGACCTCTTTGGGCAGGAGAAGGGCAAAGGCAGTGCCAAAAAAAGAAGGACTGAATGGATGTGTGATAGAGGATGCCATCAACAGCGTAGCCCTGCAGGGGAGGACTGTAGAGGGCCTGAAAAAGATGTGGAAAGAGGCAGGTCAAGAGAGGAAGATGGGGTCAGGAGGCTGTCCACCAGAAGGGCACAGGCAGTTGCCATCCCTGGAAAAGGAGTACAAAACCTGGCAGGAGATGATATGCAGGTCCCTGAGTATCACAGCAGTCTGTGGACTTCCAGGGGCTTGTGACTCAGGGGTTGCAACCACAGCACATCATGCTGGTGAGTAACATCCCACACACCTGTATTATATCTAAATTGCAATACAACAATCCTTTAATATCACACCATTCATGTACATGGTGAGGAGCATGGTATTTGGAGTACTAACAAAAACATCTACAAATTATACTTGACATTACTGCTACATAACACAAAGTAATTCATGATGTGAGGTTGAAATAGTGCAATACTAACATGTCTCAGAGTAACACAGCCCACAAGCCACATGTAGATTTTCATTAAATGGACACTATAAGCCATCCTAATACATTAGCTCAATAAAGCAGGTTCTGTGCCTAGATCAAGCTAAAGTAAATTGTGTGACCATAGTGTCTCTTAAAAAAACACATTATTTCATCACTGACACGTAAACATAACTATTGTATAAAAACACATCCCTGTATACTGCTCATATTCAAATCCCTCATAGACCAACTCACAATGTGCACATGCATATTATAGAGGTTTGACATGTAAAACAGTAGTGGGCCCTAAGATGTATCAATGTACATTATATGCCCACATGGACATATATCTGACTGGTTTAGAGGAAAAGAGGGGGGGGAGGTAAAAGGGGAGTAGAGTTACAAGAATGGTACCAGGTTTAGCCTATATTAATTTGTAATAATAGTATTCTAATTACTAGAATTTGAGTTTGTATATAACAACAGCGAGACCTGGAGAGGATTATTCAAGTAGGGCAACTGACAACAACTAGACAAACTAGTTGTAACTGAGAGTACAACAAAGTTTAAAGAGAGAAATAATTCCACTGAGTATTATCAGACTAAACTCTACTAATATCAAAAAGTGTTCAAAATAATTAAATCGTTCCAATCATTCATACATTAAAGTTTATTAAATTAACTAAGGAACTCACACTCATTCAGTAGCAAAGGCTGTGAATTAAAACCACTTGAACTCTGTGGTTTGCGTAATAGCTATTAGTATATATCAGTCCACTATTCAATATCCCCAATCCGTTTTTGAATTAGAATTAACTAAGCCCTTACAATCCGAGGGCTGTATTAACCCCTAAGGGACCAGCGACGTACCCTGTATGTCACTGGCCTTTTTTTAGGACTTGATTGTTTTATAGCGCTGTCTTTCCACCAGCGTTGAGACGCTCTATTCCACAAAGCCTGCTGGAGGGAGGGCATTATTAGTGTGTTTCTTGCTAGACTTGTGCTATTATGCCCGGAAAAAAAACCTTAACGACCAGTGACATACAGGGTACATTGTGGTCATTAAGGGGTTAATATTAATATATTGATAATAAAGGATTGGAGACATAAATTAAACCACTTCTTAATCTATTTCCACAAGAGTAAGCACATTAAAAACAAAACAACAGGAGAGACTAAGCTGCCCCTGCCGGACCCCTGACGCGCGTTTCACGAACGCTTTCTCAGAGGGGGTGCGGGGCCGCTGCTACTCGGCGTCTTTTATTTAATTGCAATGCCCACCACTCATACCGGATTGGTTAAACGAATGGGAGGTTGTCCGTCCCTATGATTAGCTGAATATCCTATCCCATCAAAGCATCAGCATCTTACGTATAAGGAACTCGAGATTAGACAGTGGGTGTGATTCTGGTCATCGCTTAGTCATAGCGGTAGGACCAATCCACAGCAGGGTTGTCATTCCTATACGGGGCGTGAAAGTTAGAGCTATGTGATTGGACGATCAAGTGTCTCAGCACTATTTGTAAATATCGAGATTCACGAATTATAAATTCATCTGTAAATCTCTTTACACATCTACAATAAGTAATTTTCGAGACTATTGTTTTTTTACCCGCTCTGAAACGATTAATAACAGGGTATATTAAATGCAAATGTGATATAAGACATGCAGACATTTCCTACCCTTATTACACATAAACGGCTCTAATGATCCACAATTAAAGCTTACTATAATATACAAACTGTTATTCAGAGGTTTGCGATGTTTTGTTGTTACTTTATCGTATATTCATTCACAGTAGATAATCACTGTTATATTGTTATTTTTTAATGGATAGGATATTCAGCTAATCATAGGGAGACAACTCCCATTCGTTTAACCAATCCGGTATGAGTGTGGGGCATTGCAATTAAATAAAAGACGCCGAGTAGCAGCGGCCCGCACCCCCTCTGAGGAAGCGTTCGTGAAACGCGCGTCAGGGGTCCGGCAGGGGCAGCTTAGTCTCTCCTGTTGTTTTGTTTTTAATGTGCTTACTCTTGTGAAAATAGATTAAGAAGTGTTTAATTTATGTCCTCCAATCCTTTATTATCATATATTAATATTAATACAGCCCTCGGACTTGTAAGGGCTTAGTTAATTCTAATTCAAAAACGGATTGGGGATATTGAATAGTGGACTGATATATCTAATAGCTATTACGCAAACCACAGAGATCAAGTGGTTTTAATTCACAGCCTTTGCTACTGAATGAGTGTGAGTTCCTTAGTTAATTTAATAAACTTTAATGTATGAATGATTGGGAACGATTTAATTATTTTTGAACACTTTTTTGATATTAGTAGAGATTAGTCTGATAATACTCAGTGGAATATTCTCTCTTTAAACTTTGTTGTACTCTCAGTTACAACTAGTTTGTCTAGTTGTTGTCATATTCTGACTGGACTAATCCCTCTCATCCTTTAACTCCTCCACAGAACCTTCTGTCACAAGGATAGAAACAGCCATGCCACCACCAGTCTTCAGGCAACCGCAGGAACGTTGTGCTCACAGTCTCATGTCAGTATTGGATATTACCCACAGACTATATTACAGGATGTGCCTATTGTAGAGGCTGAGTGGTCACACACTGGTCATCATTGGGAATACCAATCATCTATGAGAGCTGCACCATCTTCTTTACGGGATGAGCTCCAACATCTGCAGATGAAAATACAGCAGAAGCTACGAACTGCCCCTCAAGCAGCAGAAACTACAGCTGCCCCTCAAGCAGCAGAAACTACAGCAGCCCCTCAAGCAGGCAGAAGCACAATCCACAAGCATCACCTCTTTTCCAACATCGTTTCCTCAATGAACTGTCAACCCTGTTGCTCAACAGTCTGTGGATGCATTGTATTCTCCCCTGGGTGAGGAATATATTACACTCCAGAGGAGGCTTCATCACAAGCACTGAGTGCATACACAGAGGCCAAGAGAGGTTCTTCAGGGGCCAAGAGAGGTTAAACAGACGTAGCATAGAGCTGCAGACGGACATTGCAGCATCGTTAAGTGCAAGTGTTCAAACCAGTCACAGATGATGCGAATTCTGTCTGATATGCAGATGCAGATGGACAATAGATGGAGAGAACAAAGTCAACTTTTGGGTGTGTTGGTTGAACACTTTACACACCAGCAGACACTGCCTCCAGCCTATTATCTGTGGCCAGCATACCAGCAGAAACACGAGAATCTGCTAGAACAAGGAGAACAAGGCAATCCACAACAGGCACCTCAGCTCCCTCATCCAAGAAGCAAAAAATAATAATAATAGTTCACCATAAACAATGTCCTCTGTTATTTACCATGTCATTTTCATACACATCCCATGTGAGGTGTGTTTTATTACACTAATATTGTTAAAATATATAATATGAAATGTGTTGAAATGGCAAAAAAAAAAAACAGGTAATATTATGTTTATGACATATTTCTTGTACTATAACTCACATCCACATAGTTGTGTATGAATGGTACATATAGAAATATTCACTTATAAGATGTAAATCAACGCATCTCACATCCAATATAAATTGACACATGGGTATATATAATACTGATGTTACTGATAGGGTGTGCATTGTCATGTGCTTTAAGGCTGCAGGTGAGAGGTTGGCTGTTTTGTGATTAGTTTCACACAATTGCAGCGAGAAAAATTGATTTAATAAGTTAAGTGTAGAACAAGGTTTAAAGGGACAGTTTAATTTGTTCCCAATGTTCAACTTTACCTGCGGGAGTGTATTAGAATGTGTGACCAAAACTGTGTTAACACAGCCAGTAGAATAAATTACATTCCAAGTGGGTTATAGAAGAGATAAGGTAATAAAAATTAAAATTTTCCATTGTTCTCTCCAAGTATTGGTGATTGGTTTATGAACAGATATAAATAAAGAAGCAAGTAAATGAACACAATGTGATAAAGTAATGAGATCTGATTATACCTACAAGCTCAACCAATTTAGTTAGGTTGTGACTTCCAAAACACATATGGGGCTGATTTAGAGTTTTGCCGGGTAAAGACCCCACGTAGCTAACGCTTCTTTTTTTCCCTCCCCCGCACCTTTTAAACAACGCTTGTATTGAGAGTTTTCTGAAGGCTGGCGTTAGGCTCCAAAAAGGAGCGTAGAGCATAATTTACCGCCACTTCAACTCTCAATACCAGCGTTGCTTACGGTAGCGGCTAGCTGGAAAAACGTGCTTGTGCATGATTCCCCCATAGGAAACAATGGGGCAGTTTGGGCTGAAAAAAAAACTAACACCTGCAAAAAATCAGCGTTAAGCTCCCAACGCAGCCCCATTGTTTCCTATGGGGAAACAGTTTCTAAGTCTGCACCTAACACCCTAACATGTACCCCGAGTTTAAACATCCCTAACCTTACACTTATTAACCCCTAATCTGCCGCCCCCGCTATCGCTGACACCTGCATTACACAATTAACCCCTAATCTGCCGCTCCGTACACCGCCACAACCTACATTATCCCTATATACCCCTAATCTGCTGCCCCTAACATCTCTGACACCTATATTATATGTATTAACCCCTAATCTGCACCCCCCCCCAATGTCGCCGCTACCTTCCTACACTTATTAACCCCTAATCTGGTGATCGGAGCTCGCCGCTACTCTAATAGATTCAATTCCAATCAGCCAATCAGATTGAGCTCCGCATTCTATTGCTGATCGGAACAGCCAATAGAATGCAAGCTCAATCTCATTGGCTGATTGGATCAGCCAATCCGATTGAACTTGAATCTGATTGGCTGATTCAATCAGCCAATCAGATTTTCCTACATTAATTCCGATTGGCTGAATCCTATCAGCCAATCGAATTCGAGGGACGCTATCTTGGGATGACGTCATTTAAAGAGGAACCTTCATTCGGCGGATCCGCGTCGGCTGGAAGAAGATGCTTCGCTCTGCTCCGGATGATGAAGATAGAAGATGCCGCTTGGATTGAAGATGTCTAGTCCGTCCGATGTCCTCTTCTGCCCGGATAGAATGAAGACTTCTGCCGCTCCAGATGCCCTCTTTTGTCCATCAGATGAAGACTTCGGCCCGGTTGGGTGAAGACGACTCAAGGTAGGGGGAGATCTTCAGGGGGTAGTGTTAGGTTTATTTAAGGGGGGTTTGGGTTAGAGTAGGGGTAGGTGGGTGGTGGGTTGTAATGTTGAGGGGGTAGTATTGTGTTTTTTTTACAGGCAAAAGAGCTGATTTCTTTGGGGCATGCCCCGCAAAAAGCCCTTTTAAGGGCTGGTAAGGTAATAGAGCTGTTAACTTTTTTAATTTAGATTAGGGTAGGGTATTTTTTATTTTGGGGGGCTTTGTTATTTTATTAGGGGGCTTAGAGTAGGTGTAATTAGCTTAAAATTCTTGTAATCTTTTTTTATTTTTTGTAATTTAGTGTTTGTTTTTTTGTAATTTAGTTTAGTTTATTTAATTGTAGGTACTTGTAGTTAATTGATTTAATTTATTTATTGATAGTGTAGTGTTAGGTTTAATTGTAACTTAGGTTAGGATTTATTTTACAGGTAATTTTGTAATTATTTTAACTAGGTAGCTATTAAATAGTAAATAACTATTTAATAGCTATTGTACCTAGTTAAAATAAATACAAAAATGCCTGTAAAATAAATATAAATTCTAAAATAGCTACAATATAATTATTTGTTATATTGTAGCTATATTAGGGTTTATTTTACAGGTAAGTATTTAGCTTTAAATAGAAATACTTTATTTAATAAGAGTTAATTTATTTTGTTAGAATAAAATTATATTTAACTTAGGGGGGTGTTAGGGTTAGGGTTAGACTTAGCTTTAGGGGTTAATACATTTATTAGAGTAGCGGCGAGGTCCGGTTGGCAGATTAGGGGTTAATACTTGAAGTTAGGTGTCGGCTATGTTAGGGAGGGCTGTTTAGGGGTTAATACTATTTATTATAGGGTTTTTGAGGCGGGAGTGAGGAGGTTTAGGGGTTAATACATTTATTAGAGTAGCGGCGAGCTCCGGTTGGCAGATTAGGGATTAATAAGTGTAGGCAGATAGCGGCAACGTTGGGGGGGGCAGATTAGGGGTTAATAAATATAATGTAGGTGTCGGCGATGTTAGGGGCAGCAGATTAGGGGTTCATAGGGATAATGTAGGTGGCGGCGGTGTGCGGTCGTCAGATTAGGGGTTAAAAATTTTTAATAGAGTGGCGGCGATGTGGGGGGACCTTGGTTTAGGGGTACATAGGTAGTTTATGGGTGCTAGTGTACTTTAGTGCACAGTAGTTAAGAGCTTTATAAACTGGCGTTAGCCCAGAAAGCTCTTAACTACTGACTTTTCCTGCGGATGGAGTCTTGTCGGTGGAGGCTCTACCGCTCACTTCAGCCAAGACTCTAAATACCAGCGTTAGGAAGATCCCATTGAAAAGATAGGATACGCAATTAGCGTAAGGGGATCTGCGGTATGGAAAAGTCGCGGCTTGGAAGTGAGCGTTAGACCCTTTCCTGGCTGACTCTAAATACCAGCGGGCGGTAAAAAGCAGCGTTAGGAGCCCTTAACGCTGCTTTTGACGGCTAACGCAGAACTCTAAATCTAGGCGAAAATCAGCTATTTCATATACACAAATAAACCTTAAAAAAGCAAATCTCATACATTTTATACTCTGCAGCTAGTAAAAAAAGTAATTGAAAGAGAAAAACAATTTTATAGCGTACTGTCCCTTTAACTATTTGAGATGGCTGCTTAAATATATGTGTGTTGTTAAGGCATTCCAGGGAGTTACGTTGCTTTTTTAGTCAGTGCAAGGGTTGCTTTGGCCTGCAAGATGAAAATGGAGTAGATTTTCTCATACTCTGCACGCGTAAGTCCTTGCGCTGAATATATAATACCGAATGGCGATGGCAGTTCTATGTTAGTTTATGAGTAAAAAATGCGGGCGACGGGTAAAATATATGGCGCGTAACTTGTATGCTACAATGTATATATGTGATAACAAAACCGCGTAAAAACTGGTGTCGCCGGCTTTTGCAGACGACGCCGCATATGTAATCTTGGCCCTATGTCCCTTTAAATCTACTTATGATGATTAATTTGCTTTAAATCATAACATATAACAGTGTCCTATTCCTGTAGTATGAATCTATTGTTTAAAATAATAATGAACAGAAAGTATCAGTGGCAAAATGGAGACATTTACTCAAATCCATTTGGGAAACCCCATTCACATTTACTGCATTTGCTAGTAAAAGCATGATAGGACTATATTCTGTGATTTATAATTGTACACAGACCTTGATATTTACAAAAGCTTTTAACTGAACTATGTCTTAAATTTCACTATTATTTTAACAATTACAATGACCTTGAATAACTGAGGTCTGTAACCATTATTGTTTCTATTATTTGTAATATGCAGTTTTTGTTCTAGTAAATACCCAGGATTTTGTATTCAGTTTGCTCTTTATATTATTAAAAAAATATAATATAATTCTTATGCATATCCCAGAGTTTTTTTAGACAATGCAATAGCATTTACTTTCTTACTTTCACTTGAGACAGATTTTTTTTTTTCAGGGAAATTTAAAAATGTAACTTTATTTCCCTGCCCCCTATATCATGTGACAGCCATCTGCGAATCACAGACTCATATGTGTATACACTGTGAGAATCTGCACATGCTCAGGTAGGAGTTTGTGCTTTAGAAATGTGTTTATATAAAAAAACTGATCACAATTAAATATTGGAAGTAAATTAAAAACATGGTTTCAAATTGTAATGCATTATTTGAATCATAAAGAAGATCATTTTGACTTAATTGTCCCTTTAAGCTTGGGACTTAACTACATAAAAATTTAAATGAGTGTGCCTTACAAAACATGGGAAGGTCACACTTTTAATGAGAGAAAACAATTTATTTGTAACAGAAATAAGTACACCATGACTCACAGTAAGGTCAAGTGGCACTGATATAAGAGAAAAGAGCAGTTTTTTGCACATCTAAATATGGAATAGTAAGTGGGCATATATAAGTAGTGTAATAACATTGGTATAGATACAATATCACTGTTGATGCTAAACGACTGGTATTATAAAGCCGGAGAGAGGCCTCTGAAATAGGGGAAACAGTTACTTCAGGCAGCAATTATATTTATAAACATATAAATCCTCTTAGAAAGTTATTAGTGCCAGTGGATTATAGGTTGCTATGTAACTGTTGAAAGTTTCTAGTACCCTGGGTTTAATTAGTCTCACAGATAACGAGAATAACAGTGAGCAGACCATAGCTAGCAAAATTATATAAATGTTAAAGTGGATTATTATTATTAGCATTTTTTTTAACTTTGCACAATCAAATTAATATTTTCTACTAACCATAATAACAGTTGAAGGGATATGAAACCCAAACGTTTTCTGACATGATTCAGATACAGCATGTGATTATAAAAAACCTACCAATTTACTTTTATTGTCCAATTTACTTCATTCTCTCTGTATCTATTGTTTTAAAAAAATAACCAGTCTCAGGAGGAGCAATACATTACTGAAAAACTAGCTGATTGGTGGTTGGACATATATTCCTTTTGTGACTGCCTTACACCTGATGTGTTCATCTTACAGTGGTACATTACAGCTCCTTCAACAAGGGATACCAAGAGAAAGAAGCAAATTTGATAATAGAAGTCAATTGATAAGGGTTTAAAATTGTATGCACTATTGGAATCATGAAAGGAAATTGTTTCATGCTCCATGCTCCATTAAAATTCTCTTATGCAAGCTTATCCATAGACTATACTTTTTAGACCATTGCTGAAGAAATGCAGGAAAAACTCTTATAAGATGTAAGTATAAGCCACATACATCTCCCTCCCTCTGTATCAATTAGACATGTGTGATTTGGTTCGGTTCCGAATCGAAATTCGGACGAATTTTGCCAAATTCGGATCGATTCGAATTTCCGAATTGCTGCAGTGCGAAATCTACCGAATAAATCCGAATCGATCCGAATTTATCGGATGGATTCGGATGCCATGTAGTTGCACTAGTATTGTACAGTATACTAGTGTAATACACAGCACATCCACTTAACAGTGCCGAAATTCCAAAAAATCCGAAGTCGATTCGAAACCGAATCGAACTGAATCGAACCGAACCAAACCGAATTTCACACAAATCCGAAAGAATCCGAATGAATCCAAAATGAATTTATTCGATTTCTTCCGAATTCGAATCGATCCGAACCGAAATTCTAATGGATCCGAACCAAATTTTTCGCGGCTGCCCATGTCTAGTAATCAATAGCATTGCGTATGTATAAAGACATGTGCCTCAAGGGCACTTCAGAGCTAAAAATGTAACTACACATATTAAATTGCAGAAAGTGGCGTCCATTTGGACCAATCAGAACTAATGTGGTCAGGTGAATATATTAACAACCAAAGAAAGGAAAATACCACTGTCCGCAATTTAACATATGTACATTAAAACAATATCACTCATATATTTACCTACAAAAATTACACACTTAAAAATGAAAATCAAATTTAAAAAATTTGAAATATGTACTCAGTAAGTAGTATTGTACACACAATACACATCAAGGATCAACAATTCATTCAAAAAAAATATGTACAATATTTTTAACTCTATTATGAATTGTATGGATGGGTATAGATAGTTGTTGATTAATCTTAGCATGGAATTATGGAATTATCTCAGTTTTGTGCATCGTTTAAGTGTATAAAAGTTATAATAGAAGCCAGAACGAGAATATTAAAATAGATTCTGTGGCAAGATAAGACATTTCTTGAAAGATAAAATTTCTTAAATAAGGGACAGTACTGCTTAAATGATGCACAGAACTGGGATATTCCATAATTCCATGCTAAGATTAATCACAACTATCTGTACCCATCTAAGTGTGTAATTTTTGTTGTAAATATATGAGTGATATTGTTTTAATATATATATGTTAAATTGTGGACGGTGGTATTTTCCTTTCTTTGGTTGTTAATATATACACCTGACCACATTAGTTCTGATTGGTCCAAATAGACGCAGCTTTCTGCAATTTAATACGTGTAGTTACACCTGTGCTTTAGCTCTGATGAAGTGCCCTTGAGGCAGGAAACGCGTCAGCTGTTTGCATGTCTGCTTGCTGTGCCTGTGAAAACTTTTAAATGGATATCGAAATAAAGTGAACTTTTTAATTTGTATCTACCTCTCCGCATTCATTACTACTTGAAATTGCTACCTTTGTTGCTTCTTTTTGTGTTTAACCCCCTAAATTAACATCATTACATAAATTAAAATAATCCTAAATTACAATTAAAATAAAAAAACCTAACATTACTTTAAAAATAAAGAAAACTAATTTTAAACTAATCAAATTACAGAAAGTAAAAAAAGTCTAACATTACACAAAATAATAAACCACATTATCCAAAATAAAAAATTAAACCTAATCACTATGGCCTAGATTTAGAGTTCGGCGGTAGCCGTCAAAACCAGCGTTAGAGGCTCCTAACGCTGGTTTTGGCCGCCCGCTGGTATTTGGAGTCAGTGATTAAAGGGTCTAACGCTCACTTTACAGCCGCGACTTTTCCATACCGCAGATCCCCCTACGCCATTTGCGTAGCCTATCTTTTCAATGGGATCTTTCTAACGCTGGTATTTAGAGTCGTTTCTGCAGTGAGCGTTAGAGCTCTAACGACAAGAATCCAGCCGCCAGAAAAAAAGCAGGAGTTAAGAGCTTTCTGGCTAACGCCGGTTCATAAAGCTCTTAACTACTGTACCCTAAACTACACTAACACCCATAAACTACCTATGTACCCCTAAACCGAGGTCCCCCCACATCGCCGCCACTCGATTAAAATTTTTAACCCCTAATCTGCCGACCGCCACCTACGTTATACTTATGTACCCCTAATCTGCTGCCCCTAACCCCGCCCGCCCCCTATATTATATTTATTAACCCCTAACTTGCCCCACACAACGTCGCCGCAAGCTACTTAAAATAATTAACCCCTAATCTTCCGACCGCAAATCGCCGCCACCTACGTTATCCCTATGTACCCCTAATCTTCTGCCCCTAACATCGCCGACCCTATGTTATATTTATTAACCCCTAATCTGCCCCCCACAACGTCGCCGACACCTACCTACACTTATTAACCCCTAATCTGCCGAGCGGAACCTGAGCGCTACTATAATAAAGTTATTAACCCCTAATCCGCCTCACTAACCCTATCATAAATAGTATTAACCCCTAATCTGCCCTCCCTAACATCGCCGACACCTACCTTCAATTATTAACCCCTAATCTGCCGACCGGAGCTCACCGCTACTATAATAAATGTATTAACCCCTAAAGCTAAGTCTAACCCTAACACTAACACCCCCCTAAGTTAAATATAATTTTTATCTAACGAAATAAATTAACTCTTATTACATAAATGATTCCTATTTAAAGCTAAATACTTACCTGTAAAATAAATCCTAATATAGCTACAATATAAATTACATTTATATTATAGCTATTTTAGGATTAATATTTATTTTACAGGTAACTTTGTATTTATTTTAACCAGGTACAATAGATATTAAATAGTTAAGAACTATTTAATAGTTACCTAGTTAAAATAATTACAAATTTACCTGTAAAATAAATCCTAACCTAAGATATAATTAAACCTAACACTACCCTATCAATAAAATAATTAAATAAACTACCTACAATTACCTACAATTAACCTAACACTACACTATCAATAAATTAATTAAACACAATTGCTACAAATAAATACAATTAAATAAACTATCTAAAGTACAAAAAATAAAAAAAGAACTAAGTTACAGAAAATAAAAAAATATTTACAAACATAAGAAAAATATTACAACAATTTTAAACTAATTACACCTACTCTAAGCCCCCTAATAAAATAACAAAGACCCCCAAAATAAAAAATTCCCTACCCTATTCTAAATTAAAAAAGTTACAAGCTCTTTTACCTTACCAGCCCTGAACAGGGCCCTTTGCGGGGCATGCCCAAGAAGTTCAGCTCTTTTGCCTGTAAAAGAAAACATACAATACCCCCCCCCCCCAACATTACAACCCACCACCCACATACCCCTAATCTAACCCAAACCCCCCTTAAATAAACCTAACACTAAGCCCCTGATGATCTTCCTACCTTGTCTTCACCATGCCAGGTTCACCGATCCGTCCTGGCTCCAAGATCTTCATCCAACCCAAGCGGGGGCTAGACATCCACTGAAGAAGTCCAGAAGAGGGTCCAAAGTCTTCCTCCTATCCGGCAAGAAGAGGACATCCGGACCGGCAAACATCTTCTCCAAGCGGCATCTTCTATGTTCTTCCATCCGATGACGACCGGCTCCATCTTGAAGACCTCCAGCGCGGATCCATCCTCTTCTTCCGACGACTAGACGACGAATGACGGTTCCTTTAAGGGACGTCATCCAAGATGGCGTCCCTCGAATTCCGATTGGCTGATAGGATTCTATCAGCCAATCGGAATTAAGGTAGGAATTTTCTGATTGGCTGATGGAATCAGCCAATCAGAATCAAGTTCAATCCGATTGGCTGATCCAATCAGCCAATCAGATTGAGCTCGCATTCTATTGCTGTTCCGATCAGCCAATACAATGCGAGCTCAATCTGATTGGCTGATTGGATCAGCCAATCGGATTGAACTTGATTCTGATTGGCTGATTCCATCAGCCAATCAGAAAATTCCTACCTTAATTCCGATTGGCTGATAGAATCCTATCAGCCAATCGGAATTCGAGGGACGCCATCTTGGATGACGTCCCTTAAAGGAACCGTCATTCGTCGTCTAGTCGTCGGAAGAAGAGGATGGATCCGCGCTGGAGGTCTTCAAGATGGAGCCGGTCGTCATCGATGGAAGAACATAGAAGATGCCGCTTGGAGAAGATGTTTGCCGGTCCGGATGTCCTCTTCTTGCCGGATAGGAGGAAGACTTTGGACCCCTCTTCTGGACTTCTTCAGTGGATGTCTAGCCCCCGCTTGGGTTGGATGAAGATCTTGGAGCCAGGACGGATCGGTGAACCTGGCATGGTGAAGACAAGGTAGGAAGATCATCAGGGGCTTAGTGTTAGGTTTATTTAAGGGGGGTTTGGGTTAGATTAGGGGTATGGTGGGTGGTGGGTTGTAATGTTGGGGGGGGGGTATTGTATGTTTTCTTTTACAGGCAAAAGAGCTGAACTTCTTGGGGCATGCCCCGCAAAGGGCCCTGTTCAGGGCTGGTAAGGTAAAAGAGCTTGTAACTTTTTTAATTTAGAATAGGGTAGGGAATTTTTTATTTTGGGGGTCTTTGTTATTTTATTAGGGGGCTTAGAGGAGGTGTAATTAGTTTAAAATTGTTGTAATATTTTTCTTATGTTTGTAAATATTTTTTTATTTTCTGTAACGTAGTTCTTTTTTATTTTTTGTACTTTAGATAGTTTATTTAATTGTATTTATTTGTAGCAATTGTGTTTAATTAATTTATTGATAGTGTAGTGTTAGGTTAATTGTAGGTAATTGTAGGTAGTTTATTTAATTATTTTATTGATAGGGTAGTGTTAGGTTTAATTATATCTTAGGTTAGGATTTATTTTACAGGTAAATTTGTAATTATTTTAACTAGGTAACTATTAAATAGTTCTTAACTATTTAATAGCTATTGTACCTGGTTAAAATAAATACAAAGTTACCTGTAAAATAAATATTAATCCTAACATAGCTATAATATAAATGTAATTTATATTGTAGCTATATTAGGATTTATTTTACAGGTAAGTATTTAGCTTTAAATAGGAATAATTTATTTAATAAGAGTTAATTTATTTCGTTAGATAAAAATTATATTTAACTTAGGGGGGTGTTAGTGTTAGGGTTAGACTTAGCTTTAGGGGTTAATACATTTATTAGAATAGCGGTGAGCTCCGGTCGGCAGATTAGGGGTTAATAATTGAAGGTAGCTGTCGGCGATGTTAGGGAGGGCAGATTAGGGGTTAATACTATTTATGATAGGGTTAGTGAGACGGATTAGGGGTTAATAACTTTATTATAGTAGCGCTCAGGTCCGCTCGGCAGATTAGGGGTTAATAAGTGTAGGTAGGTGTCGGCGACGTTGTGGGGGGCAGATTAGGGGGTTAATAAATATAACATAGGGGTCGGCGATGTTAGGGCAGCAGATTAGGGGTACATAGGGATAACGTAGGTGGCGGCGGTTTACGGAGCGGCAGATTAGGGGTTAAAAGTGTAATGCAGGGGTCAGCGATAGCGGGGGCAGCAGATTAGGGGTTAATAAGTGTAAGGCTAGGGGTGTTTAGACTCGGGGTACATGTTAGAGTGTTAGGTGCAGACGTAGGAAGTGTTTCCCCATAGGAAACAATGGGGCTGCGTTAGGAGCTGAACGCTGCTTTTTTGCAGGTGTTAGGTTTTTTTTCAGCTCAAACAGCCCCATTGTTTCCTATGGGAGAATCGTGCACGAGCACGTTTTTGAGGCCGGCCGCGTCCGTAAGAAACTCTGGTATCGAGAGTTGTATTTGCGTTAAAAATGCTCTACGCTCCTTTTTTGGAGCCTAACGCAGCATTTGTTTGAACTCTCGATACCAGAGTTAAATTTATGGTGCGGCCAGAAAAAAACCCGCGGAGCGTTAACAGCCCTTTTACCGCCAAACTCCAAATCTAGCCGTATGAAAATAAAAAGCCCCGCCAATATAAAAACACCCCCTAATCTAAGAATAAACTACCCATAGTCTTAAAAGGGCTTTTTTAGGGCATTGCCCTAATTAAATCATCTCTTTTACATTAAAAATAAACCAAGCCCCCCCCTAACAGTAAAAACCCCCACCCACCAAACTCCTCAAAATAAAACCCCCAAAATATTCATTGCCCCTAAAGGGGCATATGTATGGGCATTGCCCTTAAAAGGGCATTCAGCTCTTTTACAGCACCCAAATCCCTAATCTTAAAAATAAAAAAAAATAAAAAACCCTTACACTTAGCCCCAAATAGGTACTCACGGTTCCTGAAGTCCGGCAGAGAAGGTCTTCTTCCAGGCGGGTCCATCATCTTCTATCTTCATCCACAGTGAAGGCGGCACAGAGCGGAGGTGTGGAGCGGCCTTCCCAGATGTGGCAATTCTCGGCGGCGAGGAGGCTCCTCTTCATGTGATCGTCCGCCGTTCACTGAAGATTGAATGTAAGGTACCCCATATTTATTGGGGTATCTTGCATTCCTATTCGCTGATATTTTAAAATTAGTCAATAGGATGAGTGCTAATGAAATCTTATTGGCTGATTTATTTCCAATAGGATTTCAGTAGCTCTAATCCTATTGGCTGATTTAAAAATTTCAGCTAATAGGAATGCAAGGTACCCCAAATTGATTGCGGTACCTTGCATTCAATCTTTAGTCTACGATGGACATCAGATGAAGTGGAGCCTCCAGGCTGGCCATTGACCGCGCTGATGACCGCCGCCGAGGACTGCTGCCGTTCAGGACTGCCGCCATTGAGAAATCGCTGAGGATCCAGGCATCGGGAACAAAGCTCTGCACCTCTGCTCCACACCGCCTTCACTCCGGATGAAGATAGAAGATGATGGATTCATCTGGAAGAAGACCTTCTCCACCGGATTTCAGGAACAGTGAGTACCTATTTGGAGCTTAGGTTTAGGCTTTTTTATTTTAATTTTTGGGGTGTTTTTTTTTTTAGATTAGGGGGTTTTTTTGGACTTGAAAAAGAGTGATTGCCCTTTTAAGGACAGCGAAAGAGCAATGGGTAGTTTAGTTTTTTTAGTGATATTTTTATTTTTATTTTGGATGGTTTGATGTGTGTGGGGTTTTTACTGTTAGGGGGGATTTAGTATTTTTAGAGGTAAAATAGCTGTTTAACTTAGGGGAATGCCCTACAAAAGGCTATTTAAAGGGCTATTGGTAGTTTAGTATTAGATTAGGGGGTGTTTTTATTTTGGGGGATTTTTTATTTTTATAGGGGTATTAGTTTAGGTTTAAAAATTATTTTGGATACCTTTGTTTATTTTTTCTTTAATTTTTTTTGTAACTTTAGCTTGGGGGGTTGTAGTTTTTAAACATAGACTGTCCTCTGGGCAGGCTTATCACCTAGTACAGTAATAAACATGTTATTAATATAAAATATGTTTGGTACATCCTGCAAAGCTGCAAAACACACTTTTGTAAAATGAAAAAAGCCACAACATCTCTCTTTATATGGAATAATAATATTTCATACACAAAAATACTAAAAAGAAAAGAGCATGCCGAAAGTTACAAACATGTTTATTTAATTCACAAAAAATCTTTAACTACATATAATATTTTACAGTAAAATGCATATACATAACACAGTGTATACACATGTACAATATACCCACAACCCCCCAGCTCTTATAGGTGTATTATTTATGTCCTAGTTTTAAAATTGAATTATAACAAAAGAGGATGAGTTTTGATGACACATGTGAATTGTATTGCCAGTTAATTAGCAAAAGGGTGAATGTTTCACAACTACATTGTATCATGTCCGCTCACACATTAATAAATTGACCCCTACATCTTCACTGCAGGTGACGATGCTGCTTTTAAAATTCCTCCAGTGTTAGAGAAGCATCGCCTCCTACAGAAAATTATAGTAAAACACCTCTTGGTGAGACCTCCTTCAAACACTCATTTCAGGTTTTTATAAAATTTCTCAATCGCAAAACAGATCGCTTTTAAAAATATTGCTATTATCACAATGTTTTTAACATTACGTCCCAGGGATGCAGAAAATTCTCCAGCTCCCCTGTTTTGGTGCCCCTGCAAGAGGACTATATATATGCATGGCAGACATTATAATAAAAATTATGTTTTATACATTCACTCGGGTGCTCTCCGTGTTGTAATTACAATTTTGCCAGAGCGTTAGCTCATACGGTGCAAATTACAGTAAAGAAAGAAAACAAATACTTTAATCCCACTCTTGCTACATATCAATTATTTATTTACTGGGAATTGTGCAAGGGTATATGTTTGTTGTTTATAAAGATGTTTTTCTTAAGCAAATGTTCCTTTTTAGTTTATCGATCCTTGCTAAATTCTTGCTCTGAAGCGCATTTGTTTAGATTAGGATCTAAAACAAAGCTTGAACCAGTATGCGCTAAAACTTAAATTTCATTATGCTGCCAGCTTTGTTATGCAAATGATTTTCTTCCACGGCCTTCTAATTACTTGTTGCCTCTAGTACAAGAAGTGAATATGTTGATATTTGTGTATCACAATAAAATGTGAGCAGTATCTGTCTAGTATATAGTGGAAAATAATAAATATTTAGTTTATATTATAAAAAGACTTTAGATACAATCAATAAAAAATAATAATTTCATATTTCATTTTTTTGCAACATTTTGACCAACGATCACTTTTCTAGCTTATAAAAAGTCATTACTACAGGCCTATAAGCAAAAATAGACAATACAATTTAAATGGATCTCAGATTACTGCAACAATTTCTTTTACGTTATGCAGATTATAGATTTAGCTAACTGTTTTTCTTAGATGAATAGGGTTATTAGCACTTCCTTGTTATCAAAGAGTAACTAATAAACTAAACTGTGGAGTCATTAATGGAATAACATCTGAAATTAATTAAAATGGAGAAAAGGAAGCAAAGATTTTTGCCAAGCATTCCTAATCTTATCACCACTTAGAACAAAGGAAAGAAAGTGTTTCAAAAGCTTGCGGAAATGAACTGTTTAAATTTTAATTAAACCAAAACTAAATTTTGTACCTGAGATGTTTTCCTTGGGTAATACTGTTCCCTCTTCTGATGTAACTGGAGAAGAATCTTGTTCCTCTTCATCTAAACAAAATAAACAATGAATATATTAACACTTACTGCTTGTATTTACCATTATCTATATAGTGATATAGAGATATAATTCCAGTATGATGACATGAAACAACCATATCCTGCTGTTAACCCTTCCTGCTGGCAGAGAGCAGGTGTGTTGTTTGAATGCAAGGTGTAAGTGGCATTTCAGCAAATGTACATATGCCCCAGAAATAGGGTTGTCAGTTATCCTACACAAAAGTACTAAATGAATTGTAGCTGACTGGTCAGGAGTGGTAAATCACACAATGGCCCTTGCCCTAAGTTCCTTTAGGCCTCTTTGGCATATATATATATATATATATATATATATATATATATATATATATATATTACGACTAAACAATTACCCTTGTGGCTGCCAGTAGCATGCTAATCCATGAGATTCCCTATTAGGCTACTAGTTACATAAACATTATTAGTGGCCCATAAAAAAAAAAGTATTTTTACACAACCCCAATGTCCATGGGTAACACAAAAAGAACAAGGTTTTAACACCACCCATGGCTGAAAATAACACATGATTTTTTTCCCTACAGTTACTGGCTGCCAATAGGACATAGGTTACTTAAGATCTTTAAGACCACTGCTTCTTAACAAGCGTTGTAGGCTAGTTTGTGCAAGCCTGAATGGCTGGGATTCAAAGCTACAATCACAGCTTGTACATATGCTGTGTCACATCTTTCTGGGACATACTTTTAAAACATAAACATTTAAGAAACCTTTAAAATGTAGCTGCCAATCAGGGGACTTAAAATATAAATGTCCATTATTTGCATATAGATTTTACTGCACTTCCTGCTGGACTGTGCTGTTGAATATGGGGCACCTAGCAACCCTACCCAGAAATGGTGATAACTTTCATTAGAGGAACTATAGAAATACAAGTATATTACAAAAATGCTTCATTCGAAAACTGAAGCGCACACATGCACATTTCAGATTTGCCTGTTATATCACTTTAAGGAGTTACATAAGTAGTTTTTAAATGTTTCTGCAGGAAAAAAAATGATATATCTGGAGCCTACAAATCTATACTTGTTATTCCGTAACAAAAGTGTGATTTTTGAAGCATTGATCTACCTGTTCTCAGTCACCTGCAAATAGGCTTCATGTGAATACATATATATATAAAATTACTTTTGTACAAATACAGGTTTTGGTTGAAGAAAGGAAAATTACCATTTCATAAAAATGAAACAGATTTTTATTCATGCAAACAAGATCTTTCTAATGCTTAACACATACCCTTGTAAAGGAATGATAAAAATAAAAAACTTTTCATGTGTATTTAAAAGGACACGGAACCCATTTTTTTTCCTTTGTGATTCAGTTAGAGCATGCAATTTCAAGCAACTCCTATTATCAATATTTATTTGTTCTCTTGTTATCTTTATTTGAAAAATAAGGCATCTAAGCTAAGGAGCCAGACAATTTTTGGTTCAGTCCCTGAACAGCACCTGTTTATTGGTGGGTTAATTTATCTACCAATCAGCAAGAACAACCTAGGTTGTTCACCAAAAATGGGCCAGCATCTAAACATTCTTGCTTTCAAATAAAGATACCAAGAGAGTGAAGAAAATTTGCTAATAGGAGTAAATTAGAAAGGTGCTTGAAATTGCATGCTCTATCTGAATCATGAAATAAAACATTTGGGTTCAGTGTCCCTTTAAAGGGTAGTAAGGCCTTTCAATTTCTTTGTTTGAAATGAATAAGACCAACTTTGCATTGGAGATGTTAGTAATAATCAGCCGGATGATAGTAATTAAAACAGCTACCAAAAACGTTAACACCATCCGTCAGTTTACAAAGCTGATTTGTTTTTATTTATTGTACTCTAGCCAAATTATGGCAGCGGGAGGTTGTCTTTGCTCCTAATTGAAAACAATGAGAGCTAAAAAAATAATAATGTAAAGGTCAGTCCATTAACTGCTTTAGGGTTATCATGTGCTGTTTTTAATTGACATCCTCTACTAGGGGTAAAAGGACAACGTTTCCTATACAATTAGTATTACAAAATGTGAAACATTATAAAACATATGACACAAACATTTTCAATATAGTCATATGAATCCTAAAGAGATATAAAAGCCAAACATTTTATTTTGTGATTCACACAGAGGATACCATTTAAATTTTTTTTTCTAATTTACTTCTCTTATCCAATTTGCTTTGTTCCCTTGTTATTTTATGTTGAAGAGATACATAGGTGAATGGAACACTACATAGAAGGACACAGTGCTGCCATCTAGTGCTCTTGCAAATGCATAACATTCTTGCGAAAAACTGTTGCCATACAGTGCTCTAGAAATGGGCCGGCTCCTAAGTTTACGTCCCTGCTTTTCAAAAAACAGATACCAAGAAAACAAAGACAAATTCATAATAGAAGTAGTTTAGAAATGTCTTTAAAACTGTACTCTCTATAAGAATCATGGCAGAAATGGTTTGGGTTTCATGTCCCTTTAATGAATTATGTTGAATTTAATGTTTTATGGATAGAAAGGTGCTTATAGTATATTATATATCAAAGTATTTGAAGGACAATATAACTAAACATAGAAGGTAAATTAAATAGTTATTTGTGGAGGCATCAATCACAGCAAGTGAAAAACATGTTTATGCCATCAGATCAAAAATGCTAAGCAACATAGGTTTGATAAGTATCAGGAATGAACCATTTTCTATGTTGATGCAATCACAATGAGACATTTTAATTGTTTATCAATTGCCCTTTTTTATTATCATAATGGTTAAAATAGTCTAATACTTAACGTGCGCCAGTCCTGTTTAGTTGATCACAATTACAATTCTCAATACTTAAAGAGACACTGAACCCAATTTTGTTCTTTTGTGATTCAGCTAGAGCATGCAATTTTAAACAACTTTCTAATTTACTCTTATTATCAATTTTTCTTCGTTCTCTTGCTTTCTTTATTTGAAAAAGAAGGCATCTAAGCTATTTTTTTTGGTTCAGAACCATGGGAAGCACTTGTTTATTGGTCGGTGAATTTACCCACCAATCAGCAAGAACAACACAGTGTGTTCATCAAAAATGGGCCGGCATCTAAACTTACATTCTTGCATTTAAAATAAAGATACCAAGAGAATGAAAAGAATGTGATAATAGGAGTAAATTAGAAAGTTGCTTAAAATTGCATGCTCTATCTGAATCACAATAGAAAAAAATTGGGTTCAGTGTCCCTTTAATCACACATTTATGGAGCCATTTTTCACTTAACACAGGGTATTGGTGAATATCCTCTTGCAAATAAACAAAACACCTCCAAATGCTGAAAAAATTGCCTGCAAAATCACTTATGTTTTTATATTAAAATTGGGATCTTAGTCACACAATATGGCCATATTCTGCATAGCCTGTCACCAACTTACAAGGTGTCCGAATGTTGACTAGTCCTAATACTACAATACTTTGGGCTGAAAATCATTCCTGTAAAATTGGCTGAATCATTCCTGTTTTTCTTTTTATAATAGAATGAGACTCCCTGGTCTTATATACAACACAAATACACTGGGGGGGGGGGGGGGGGGGGTGTCTGGGCGGCGGCCGTACTAGGTTGCAATTTCAGAAGCTCCCAGGTTGATTAAGATAAATTGCTGATTATTCTTCAATAACTTTAACATCTCCATGTGGAAATACATGATACATCTGCTATATACTATGCTGATCTGATATATACCAAATTTAATGTACTTCCACTTCCTGGGTCCTGGTTCAGACTGCTGAGACCTTAGGCGGCGGCCTTTTTACAAGTCCTCGGCACCCCCCCCCCCCGACTATCAGGGTTGAGCAGCCCCCGGTCTGCTTTTGCATCTAGTACTAATGCTTTTAGTGGTCGTAACATTTACATAGTGTTATAGCCACTTATTACCCTTTTTGCCTCAGTATGGATCAGCAAGTATTCCATCAAACCGTTAAAGAGACACTGAACCCAAAAATGTTTCTTTTGTGATTCAGATAGAGCATGCAATTTTAAGCAACTTTCTAATTTACTCCTATTATCAAATTTTCTTCATTCTCTTGGTATGTTTATTTGAAAAGCAAGAATGTAAGTTTAGATGCCGGCCTATTTTTGGTGAACAACTTGGGTTGTCCTTGCTGAATGGACAGCACCAATAAATAAGTGCTGTCTATGGTACTGAACCAAAATTTTGCTGGCTCCTTAGCTGAGATGCCTTCTTTTTCAAATAAAGATAGCAAGAGAATGAAGAAAAAATGATAATAGAAGTATATTAGAAAGTTGCTTAAAATTACATGCTCTATCGGAATCATGAAAGAAAAAAATTGGGTTCAGTGTCCCTTTAAGGACTTAATAGATGGCCTCGAACAGAAGATGTGTGCACACTTTGATAGACTCCTTCAGACCTTACATCTAGAGATTACAGCCAGCGACACAAGATTAAAGGAGCACGAGGAAGAAGGGAACGTACAAAAAGCAGTCCCTAGCTACGAAACTCCAGCCCTTTCTGATCTACCAACTGGATCCTTAGCTGATATGTATTGCAGTGCGGCAAACCCATTGAGCCCTTGCCAGGACAGCGGCTCTGCTCTAACTACTCAGGAGGGGAATGGAATGGATCATCTGTTCGGATCCTTTCAAAACATTCTGGTGAGTCGCTACTAGCAAGGCGAAGCTTGGTCCGAGAAGGACAGAATAATTAAGAGCCAAGAGCTTACACGGAGCGTTCATGCTTCGTTCCTCAGCTGCTCATCTCATCTGAGACTGAGCCCAAGGATCCCTACTCACAAGAATCACAGAGTTATATATTCTGCAACAGACTTTGCTCAAGAATTTCCTGCCTCTGTAAAGACTGGAGTCGGATAAGGCTATTTATAGTTAGTAAATAACTTGGGGCTACTATACTCAATTTAAACTTAAACCTATATTAGATAGCTCCCTAGAAGCACGCAGTTAGTTAATTTCACTGCAATGTCGGTTTAAGACAGTTCCTTTCCATTCATATGTAATTATGATATATTTGCTCCTCGTTGACAGTTCCTGTTTTATCTGATATGTATTAGCGTTGTATGATGTAACGTGTGGCTAGATACTAGTGGAGAGGTGTAGCTTTAGTTCTGTATTGATCAGTCTATGTTTGTCATGCATATCTAAACATCTCCACATAATGCATACCTTTTAGGTGTCTTGCTTACTACCATATTGACGGACTACACTAACATCACTCACATATTAAGTGTGCTGTCTACGGCCGGGACAGCATGCTATAACATTATCCTCTAGTTATAATATATGTGTTGCAGAGCTACATTAACACGTTTCTATTGGATCTACTTCCTCATGTACTTTACTATCAATTTAACATATCCTGTTACCATAAGTTCTGATCCCAGGAGGCAATTTGTCTGTCATAGCATTTGTAAATGGGTAGGAATGTCCTGAATACTTGCATTTTTATCTTTATTTATCCTGTATTGAGGCTTTCATAAAATATCTAATGTGGCTGTCTACTTTTCTAAACTAGATAAGTTCATTATTAGCATTAATCAGAATATTCGGGCCAAACAGTCTAATAAAAATTACAATAAGATCCATACTCGCTTCTTCAGATACTAAGTACCTTAACACATTTATAGATCCAAGAGTCACCTTGAGAAATTCTAGTACCCCTCTCATTTACGTCACAGGATTGGACAAGCTCACGGCTGACCTATTAAACACTTTGTGGCACAAATACCAAAGAAAAAGATGCTTCACTCATATTTACCCAATTTCACAACTGGTTTATAGGGTATGGATTGTTAATGTCAATTTGAAGGTGTATATTTATCTCTCTAACTAGAAGTTGTGCCTTCTCATGTTGTTCTCGATGTATTATTCGTAATCTCACTGATAACGTTAATCTGATTTTACCCATATGTTGTTATTATATGTACTATTTGATATACAGATATCATCATTTTCATCATGTTCTCTCCTATTTCATGTCAGTAGTATACCATGCCCAAGAGAGGCTTTATATCATTCTAGTTTACCTCCAGTATATTAAACCATTACACATAGGCCCAAGAGTGGCCTATTGCCAATATGGGAGGTCATAAGATAAAAAAAATGAGGTTTCAGTTTTATAGGATCTGACTGAATTGCTGACGAATATATGTCATCCTGCCTTATGTTTATGGCGATATTTTACTTTATGTATTTCTTTTTTCAGGTAGGCATCCATTCCTTGTTGCACCAAAAGTTTGTATCTATAGTTGTATTGATATGGTTGTTTCCATTGTAATAGAACCTATGTAGCTTTTTGTTATGCTGTCATCATAAAAATCTCAATAAAAAAATATGATTTAAAAAAAAAAAAAAATTTGCACTAAAAACGGTGAAAACAAGGTCACATGAGGAGGTTGTGTTAACTAAGGTGTTTGAACTTCATACAAGCGCTATACAAGACTCATAGCCGTTGTTCAAAGAATATTTAAAGGGGTCTTGGACGTTTCCATTGTAACACTGTTACCCTACTCTGTGACTTTTCACCTTCTAAGCTTTTATACATTGTACAATAGTTGTTTTTAATAAATAGATGTTTTTAATAAATGTTACACGGAACACGCTACTCAGGGAGCCTTTTGTTCCTGTGGTCATAAGATACATCTGTAAAAAACGCTCAGAAGAACGTGAATAATATTCCTTGTGCAATTATAACAGGACTGTGATAGTATTACACTATGTCTCGTTGTTTCTTTTGCATATGCTGAATGATGAAGAAAGGATCTCCCTCTAAAGTTTAAGGATTTTTCACCTGAATACTACATATATCCTTTGACTTGTGCACAGTGTATTTTTGTTATATTTACTAGGTATATTCTCAACCAGATGAAAATTAAGCACATTTGATAATAGAAGTAAACTGGAAACTATTTTAAAATTGTATGCTCAGCAAAACTTCTGGGTTTCATGTCCATTTCAATTTTCATGATTTAGACACCTAAATTCTCTTCTGTTATCAAAATTACTTTGTTCTCGCTGGTTGGTTGAATACTATATGTACATATCTTCAGCATCAGCAATGCAGTACTGGTAGCTGACTGGTGATTGGTTGTTTTACACATTTGTCATTGGCTCACCAAATGTGTTATGTTAGATCCTACTAATGCATTGCTGCTCTGAAGCTGACTATTTATGTGTTTGACGCCTGTAAATGAGTATATTCAAGCAATATTTCAATAATTAAATGATCTAACATATTAGAACATTTTCTTTTTATTCTTCTAGGACCCTTTAACACTTTGCAGCTTTGTTTTTATACCAGTAATATAAACCCGACCTAAATATACAAAACGTTTTCATTAAAAGTAGCTTTTTAGACTTTAGAATATATTCCTTTCTCTAAGAACAAAAAATGACGTTTGTTGATGATTCTACCTAAGCTCCACAGAAAACCTGCTGAGATCTAGACAGAAGTTGTTTACTGAAGATTTATCTACTAGACTTAGAAAAAAAGTGTACATAGAAATGATCAGAGCTAATACATGGGCTCATGCTGTTATTGTTTGGATTACATTCGGAAAAACAAGCACACATTGCACAAGAATGTCCCTTTAAATAAAGAGATTTAGATATCTGTTCTAAATGTGAATGGCAGTTACTATGAAGTATTGTTAATTAAATTTGTTTTCTACTTTTGTTTTTTAAGTTATATTTATTGTTTTGAGATGCTGCATGCAATGACATTGGTGTGAATTTATCTTTTTTTTTTTTGTTTCTGTATCTGAGCTATTTCCTTTTATCCCCATTTGAATATAAAAAAAAGTATCTCTTTTTTACTAGTCATTAGTTAAGTCTACAGGGATACATTTAATTTTTTGGTATTACATTGCATATATAATACTATTATATATTACTGGCATATCCCTTTATATTTGGTATGAGTATCCTCTTATGGTTTTACCTGCATTTGTAGACTTTACTGGTACTCTAATATTTGCTTATTGACTTATATTATCTAGCAAGATATGTTTAGGTGGCAGAGTTAGGGATACAAATAACATATTGGCTACCACACAGTGCTGCAATATATTGCAAAATATTATCTGTATGATGCTTTATCTACAGATGGTAAATGAAAAAAAGGCTTGAAATAAAAAAAGTGATGAAAAGAATTGAATGTAAAAATCAAAGAAAAGTGTGAAAGTGAACAAAGTATTTTTCCTAATTTTTATTTAAAACAATTTTTGTGCTGCTGCTGGTTTTTAGCAGTAGCACTAGCTACTTTCACTTTATTTAAATTTAATCAGCTTTCATCTGCTTCCCTAAAGATATTCATCATCAGAGATAGCAGGTAAACAGTTTTTCATTAACTAACTAATTACAAACAACCACAGTGAGTGCATTTCAGACAAAAAAGATTTTTTCTTGTTTTTTTTTTGTGACAAACGATTTGTATGGAACAATCATTTTTGTCTGCTACATGTGTAGTATTTATCCCCTTTGCTGGGGTGAAACACATAGTAAAATAAATGATTTTTAGAGACAAAATGCTCTAATGATTTTTTTTTTTTAAACTAGAATGTTATCATTTACTTTTTGCCTCAATGCTGTATTCAGAAACCATAAAAATGTAGCCCAGGGGGTCACGATAAGGACATTAAGAATCTAAAATGACTACACCAGTAGGTGGTTGGTGTCTAATTTCATATGCTGTTTAGGTGCCGACTGGCTGTGGTCTACCACTGTTTGTCTAGGAGTACTGCAGAATCCTTGTGGGTTCATAAGTAGGTCAGGGATTTTATTTAACATCCCAGTAGACCAATGAACCTTTCTTACATTATAGCTAACTATTCTGGTTTTGTTTAAGTTTAAAAATGAATATACTAAAACATTCTAATCCCTTTTTTTATTGTCTCAAATGTATATTGTGGTTCTTCTGCAAAAATAATCAAGTTATATTTTTGTGTCTACATAGTTTCTGTTCTAGTTTAGGGATATTGACATGATATAAAAGCAAAATATGTTAGATTCAAAAGAGAAACTATTTTTTTTTACCAAGGAGAAGATTATTTAATGGGGCATGAAAGTAAAAAAAATAAACGTATATTTATATATATATATATATATATATATATATATATATATATATATATATATATACACATTTTTAATATTAAGACAATACAATTTACTTCTGTTATTGTATTTACTTTGTATACTTGGTATCCTATTTTGAATAGCCTACCTAGATAGGCTTATGTCAGGGCAATAATCATATTTAGTTATTATGATATCCAAGGTCCTTAACAAAGCTGCATGATTTATATCATTATATTATTGGTATAAATATCCCCATATTTTTCATACATGGTCCAGTAAGTCTCTTTTTCTATAAACATTAGTGGGGTTCAATCTTGGTTAACGGTCAAATAGAGATACTGAAAATTATGGGTGTTATGTTGACTTGTTTTTCAGAATATATTTACAAAACATATATTTGTCTATTATAGCTTAGTGACGAGTGTCATCTTCCGAGGAAAAAATATTCTGACTGCTAAACCTTAGCTCATTAACAAAAATGTTAATTAATCTGTAATTAGTATTAGCCAATCATTAATGTGAACCTTACTTTATCAGTGGGGGTGGAGTTAAAAGTTTTCCATAAAATACACAAGGGGACACAATCAGACGGCACAAGGGGCCACACAGGTCATCCACAATGACCACACCCTGTCCAAAGGAAAGAAGATGGGAGGCTAAGATGACCAGACAGAGAAGTCAGGATTATGGAAATAGAGGGTCCAGGGGTAACCTAAGAGGGTCTATTTACACTGAACCCCAGTGAATGATCCAACAATATAGATAAGTATGAAATAAACCCACATTGAACAGTTTTGTTAATATGATTTATGCTCTTTAATTTTATATTTAACGTTCTCTTATTTAATCAGGTGAGTTAATTAATTCTGGTTTGCCCTTTATAGTCACAAATGTTTTTGTTAGGTAATCCCTGCTAACCTGGTCTTATCTGTCGACAGGCTCTGGGTCAATCAGGAATCTGGTAATGATATAATTTTCTTATCGTTTGCCATTATTATTAGCTTACCAGATTTTTTCCAGTTATGCAGAAAATTTAAATAACAAACGTTTCTGTTTCTCTATTATACATGCAAGCTACTGCAGATAAAATAGTTTAGTGAAGTTTTCATTAATTCTAACCTGATAATCATTAAATCATTGTAACGATGTATGTTTATTGATTTGTTTTATTCAACTGTTGCTTATTATTTCTAATAATTCTTTTAATAAACTAAGTTTGTTTACTGATCTGGTCTCAGTTTAATTAATAGACAAATCCGAACTAAAAGGATTCAGGTTTTATATCTATTATCCTTTGCAAATTATATAATTCAGAGTGTTATAAAATTGCACACATTGCCCCTGTAAAGTTGGTAACCGCTATTATATATATATTGAGTTACATTAACAGAATGATCTAGAAGTTCCACAATATTTATTGTGTCTTAACACGTAATACACCTTGCGGGTGCACTACTGAAATGATAATAATAATAAAAATAATAACAATAAGGATAATATTCACAACACTTAGAAGCAGCAATGCTCTACTGGGGGCTTTCTGGTGATTGGTGGCTATGCACACATGCTTTTCAGAGTTTAAACACATATCGCAAAATTAGAAGTCGCACAGCAAATCTGTTTTTTGCAATTGCGAAAACACCACACATGTTTTTTTTCACATTTGGGGTTGCGCAGGTATTACAAGTTGCAAAATAACTTATTTTGCAATCGCGTTAACCCTCGTAATCCAAAAAGCCAGATAGCGTGTGTATTCACGTATTCCCCCATAGAAGTCAATAAGGAAGACAACTATAAAAAAACACCTTAATCTATTGTGCAAAGCCCATGACGTATTCTCTTTAAAAAGTGTACATGAAAATGCAAATATTTCATATCGCAAGACTGTTTTCTTAATGGAAGATGTTATATTTATTTCTAAATAAATATTTCTCTGTATATGTGATGATTTTTGGACAGATATATTTATTTATAGTGAGATATGTATATGAATATATATATGTCTATATATATATCAAGATCTATATGTGAATATCTCTTTGAAAATCCCTCTGATATATTGTGTAATGTGCATAAGATTGTAATGTAAAATATTTTCATTATCTCTATGTTTAACAATATAGCTCTATACATATAAATCTGTGTTTCTCTATGTATGTGTATGTATGTCAATGTAAAATCCCTTCGTCAATCTCCTATCTTTGAGCCCTTATAACTTTTGTGTGCAATATATTTTTTTTAAATAATATTATTTAATAGACAGTGTTAATATGAGTGTAACTGTACTCTGTAATGTATTTTTGAAGTGTTTTGTCAAACTATTATGTTGCGGAAAACTTTTAACTACAGCTCTTTGAGCACGGAAATGATTGTTGCGTAAACAGAGATTTTGTGTGTGCAATCACGTTTTTTCTAGACTTGTGATACCTGCACAAAGAAAATTTATTGCGAAAAGACCAAATCGCACGTGGAAAACTCATTCTACGTGACTTGTAATCTTGCCCATAGGGATTAATTTAAATACTTTCAATTTAAGTTCTAAGTGATGATAATCCAAGCAATAATACCAGTTCCATATTGGAAAAGGTTTACATTATACTGTTTGTCACTTATCATAAACACCACTCTTTTCAATTGCAAAACACAAAAACAAACTCCATTAACCCTAGTAACTCATTTGGGGCGCGATCCGATATAGATCGCAGTTTGCGGCGCAAGCGAGGGAACCGGCGTCGCCCGCAGTTTTAGCTCGCAACTCGAGCTATCCCATATAAGTCGCCGTCAGATGCTAACGTGCCGTAAGTCTGACAAACCAGCGATGTCCAGAAATCTGCATAAGTACAAATTTCTGGCGTCGCCAGTGACTTGCGGCACGTTAGAAACTGCCGGCGCCTATAAAACCTGACTAAAGTCTAAAACAAAAGATATTAAAACCAGTGAGCGCAGGGTGAACACACCAAACTCCTGAGAATACCTATGTTTTCCCAAAATAGGTAAGTGAAATGACTAAAAAGGGGGAGTGGACCAGGAGCGCTACAGCTAAAGGTGCTAAAAAATAAGACAATATGTTTGATACTTGGAAATATGACAAGGACAATAACGTATCTAAAATGAGACACAATTTAATTGACAAAAATAATAACAAGTAAAAACGGACGTCTCCGTAAGTAAAAACTTCTTAAGTTGCCGCCATATAAATATTGCAATAGCAGAAAGAGTTTGTGGTGCAAATAGAAATAGTCCAGTGTACACTTACAATTGCTCTATTCCGTGTTGGTTTGCTAGCAAACAAGGGCTTACCCCAGACCTTCCACTCGATGTTCTCTGTTGGTAAGTTACAGCCGTTAGCGCGATGACGTCCCTTATGTGTCCCAGACGGGCTCTCTGATTGGACCAAATTCGGAAACAGCCGACAGCGATAATAGTGACTCTTTTAGCTATGGTATAGCAATCCTCCAGTGACAGATACCTGCTCTTAGTGCTAGATAGCACGCAAGGTACAGAATAAAAGCTGTGAGCGGACTTGATTATCTATAAGGAGTTCAGAGAGTTAGTTGCAAGTCTTTCCAATAGCTAATTATATTAGCGAATTTGCACAATCCTCAGTGAACACTTTGGTAGCTCCAGCTACAAGTAGTAAATCTTAGTGGTTGTTGCAGTACATCAACGCGTTTCTCCCTTTACAGGGCTTTCTCAAGATACTTCCCGGCCGAGCTTGCATTCTATTGGCTGATCGGAACAGCCAATAGAATGCGAGCTCAATCTGATTGGCTGATTGGATCAGCCAATCGGATTGAACTTGAATCTGATTGGCTGATTCAATCAGCCAATCAGATTTTTTTAACTTAATTCCGATTGGCTGATAGAATCCTATCAGCCAATCGGAATTCGGTGGACGCCATCTTGGATGACGTCATTTAAAGGTACCTCATTCCAAGTTCAGTAGTCGGCCGGGATGGATGCTCCGCGGCGGCGGAGCGAAGAAAGAAGATTGAAGATGCCACCGGAAGAATGAAGACTTTGCTGCCGCTTGGAGGAAGACGTCGCCAGAGGAAGAATTCTTCTTTGCCGCTTGGAGGAAGACATCGCCGGAGGAAGAATTCTTCTTTGCCGCTTGGAGGAAGACATCGCCCGGATCGGATCAGGAGTTCGGCCCGGTGTGGTGAAGACAAGGTAGGGAGATCTTCAGGGGGGTAGTGTTAGGCTTTTTTAAGGGGGGTTTGGGTGGTTTTAGAATAGGGGTATGTGGGTGGTGGGTTGTAATGGGGGGGGGGTATTGTATTTGTATGCAAAAGAGCTGAATTCTTTGGGGCATGCCCCACAAAAGGCCCTTTTAAGGGCTGGTAAGGTAAAGAGCTTTGAAATTTGTTTAATTTAGAATAGGGCAGGGAATTTTTTTTATTTTGGGGGTTTATTATTTTATTAGGGGGCTTAGAATAGGTGTAATTAGCTTAAAAATCTTGTAATCTTTTTTTATTTTTTGTAATTTAGTGTTTGTTTGTTTTTGTAATTTAGTTTAGTTAATTTAATTGTATTTTTAGATAGATATTTGTAGTTTATTTAATTTATTGATAGTGTAGGTGTATTTGTAACTTAGGTTAGGATTTATTTTACAGGTAATTGGGTAATTATTTTAACTAGGTAGATATTAAATAGTTAATAACTATTTAATAGCTATTATACCTAGTTAAAATAATTAACAATTTACCTGTAAAATAAATATTAACCCTAACATAGCTACAATGTAATTATTAATTATATTGTAGCTATCTTAGGGTTTATTTTATAGGTAAGTATTTAGATTTAAATAGGAATATTTTAGTTTATAAATGAATTAGATTAATTTAATATAAATTTCGTTAGGGTTAGATAGAGTTAATATAGTTAATATAAATACTATAGTAACTATATTAACTATATTAACCCTAATATAATTAGGGTTAATATAGTTAATATATATAATGTAATACCTATATTAACTATAATATACTTAGGGTTAATATAGATAATATAGCTGGCGGCGGGGTAGGTAGATTAAATAAGGGGTTAATCATTTTAATAGAGATGGCGGCGGTGTAAGTGGCTTACATTAGGGGTTAATAATATTAATATAGCTGGCGGCGGTATAGGGGGATTAGGTTAGGGGTTAATAATTTTTATATAGGTGGCGGCGGTGTAAGGGGTCAGATTAGGGGATAGATAAGGTAGATGGCGGCGGTTTTAGGGGCTCACAGTAGGGGGTTAGTTTATGTAGATGGTGGCGGGGTCCGTGAGCGGCGGTTTAGGGGTTAATAACTTTATTAGGGATTTCGGGGGGGGGATCGCGGTTGACAGGTAGATAGACATTGCGCATGCGTTAGGTGTTAGGTTTATTTTAGCAGATCGCGGTTGACAGGGAGATAGACATTGCGCATGCGTTAGGTGTTAGGTTTATTTTAGCAGCCAGTTTAGGGAGTTACGGGGCTCCAATAGTCAGCGTAAGGCTTCTTACGGCTGCTTTTTGTGGCGAGGTGAAAATGGAGTAAGTTTTCTCCATTTTCGCCACGTAAGTCCTTACGCTGCATATTGGATACCAAACTGCGCGGGTTTGGTATACCTGCCTATAGCCCAAAAAACTACGGGCGACGGCAGAAATATACGCGCGTAACTTCTAGGTTACGCCGTATATAGGATACCAAACCCGCGCAAATATTGGCGTCACCGGCTTTTGCGGGCGACGATTTTTATCGGATCGACCCCTTGATATTTCAGTGATCATCATCCATTATTGGCAGTTCTGGGTGCTGTTGTGTGAAAATGGAGACCAAATCTCATTTAGCAATCTCGGCTGTGTTTGACTGGAGTTGAGAAACACTGCATTAGAGCATTTTTTTTTTAAGTTTAATATGTTTTACACAAGGGCATTAAATAATTTAGAGACACAAAACGAATATTTAAGTTCATACCATACAATGTACTTTTACAAAATCTGCAGCAGTTAACTGATTACAGTTGTCAATATCTACCTATTGATATCAATGAACTTTCTGATTTTTAGTTATGTACAAGTTTCATAGTCTAAAAGTATGGTTTGATCTAATTTTGTGACTGTTAATTAAAATTGGAAACAATTGTGTATATTAATAGATGAGGAGTGCATGAATAAAATTGTTAACATATAAAAAAATTCTTCAAACAACTAAGAAATATACACCTAGATTACGAGTTTTGCGTTAGAGGCTATGCATTGCTAACGAGCAGTTTTGTCTCACCACTCACTTACCTGCAGTGCTGGTATTATGGGTGTTTACAAACCCGTCGTTAAAAGACAAGAAGTGAGCGTTGATCAAAATTTAGCTCCTTTACCACACTTCAATACCAGCGCTGCTTAAAGGGACACTCAGGTTTTATTACATTTTCATTATTCAGATAGAGCATGTAATTTAAAACAACTTTCCAATTTACTTCCATTAAAAAAAATGTGCACAGTCTATTATATTTACACTTTTTTTAAATCACCAGCTCCTACTGAGCATGTGCAAGAACTCAGACTATACGTATATGCATTTGTGATTGGCTGATTGCTATCACATGGAAAAGGGGGAGTGGAAATATACATAACTTTGAAATCTGTTAGAAAATATTCTACTACTCATTTGAAATTCAGAGTAAATGCTATTGTATTGTCTTGTTATCTTGCATTTGTTGATTATGCAAATCTCTTGTGTTTACTGGTCCTTTAAGTCAGCGGTGAGCTGGACGTACGTGCTCGTGCACGATTTCCCCATAGGAATCAACGGGGAGAGCCGGCTGAGAAAAAGTCTAACATCTGAAAAAAACAGCGTAAAACTCAGTAACGCAGCCCTATTGATTCCTGGGAAACACATTTTATGGTTACACCTAACACCATAACATGAACCCGGAGTCTAAACATCCCTAATCTTACACTTATTAACCCCTAATATGCCGCTCCGGACACCAGCATTATATTTATTAACCCCTAATCTGCCGCTCCGGACACCGCCACCACCTACATTATACTTATGAACCCCTAATCTTCTGCCCCCAATGTCGCTGCAACCTACCTACACTTATTAGCCCCTAATCTGCCGTCCCCAACGTCACCGCCACTATAATAAACATATTAACCCCTAAACCGCCACAATCCCGCCTCGCAAACATTAGTTAAATATTATTAACCCCTAATCTGCCGTCCCTTACATCGCCGCTACCTACCTACATTTATTAACCCCTAATCTGCAGCCCCAAAGTCGCCGCCACTATACTAAATAATGTATTAACCCCTAAACCTAAGTCTAACCCTAACACCCCCTAACTTAAATATAATTACAATAAATCTAAAGAAAACCTACTATTAATAACTAAATAATTCCTATTTTAAACTAAATACGTACCTGTAAAATAAAGCCTAAGCTAGCTACAATATAACTAATAGTTACATTGTATCTATCTTAGGTTTTATTTTTATTTTACAGGCAAGTTTGTATTTATTTTAACTAGGTAGAATAGTTATTAATAGTTATTAACTATTTAATAACTACCTAGCTAAAATAAATACAAAAGCACCTGTAAAATAAAACCTAACCTAAGTTACAATAACACCTAACCTAACCCTACAATTAAATAAATTAACTAAATTAAAAATAATTAAATTAATTAAATTAAATTAGCTAAAGTACAAAAAAATCCCCCACTAAATTACAAAAAATAATAAACAAATTACAAGATTTTTAAACTAATTACACCTAATTTAATAGACCTATCAAAATAAAAAAATCCCCCCCAAAATAAAAAAAACCCTAGCCTAAACTAAACTATCAATAGCCCTTAAAAGGGCCTTTTGTGGGGCATTGCCAAAAAAGAAATCAGTTCTTTTACCTGTAAAAAAAAAAATACAAACAACCCCCCAACAGTAAAACCTACCACCCACAAAACCAAATCCCCCAAATAAAATACTATCTAAAAAAAACTAAGCTTCCCATTGCCCTGAAAATGGCATTTTGATGGGCAGTTAGCTCTTTTGCGGCCCAAAGTCCCTAACCTAAAAATAAAACCCACCCAATACACCCTTAAAAAAACCTAACACTAACCCCCTGAAGATCGACTTATTGTTCTGAAGACCGGACATCCATCCTCAACGAAGCCGGGAGAAGTCTTCATCCAAGCCGGGTGAAGTTGTCCTCCAGACGGGCAGAAGTCTTCATCCAGACGGCATTTTCTATCTTCATCCATCTGACACGGAGCGGCTCCATCTTCAAGACATCAGACGCGGAGCATCATCTTAATCCGACGACTAACGACGAATGAAGGTTCCTTTAAGTGACGTCATCCAAGATGGCGTCCCTTAGATTCTGATTGGCTGATAGAAATCAGCCAATCGGAATTAAGGTAGAAAAAATCCTATTGGATGATGCAATCAGCCAATAGGATTGAAGTTCAATCCTATTGGCTGATCCAATCAGTCAATAGGATTGAGCTTGCATTCTATTGGCTGATTGGAACAGCCAATAGAATGCGAACTCAATCCTATTGGCTAATTGCATCAGCCAATAGGATTTTTTCTACCTTAATTCCGATTGGCTGATAGAATTCTATCAGCCAATCAGAATCTAATGGACGCCATCTTGGATGACATCACTTAAAGGAACCTTCATTCGTCATTAGTCGTTGGATGAAGAGGATGCTCCGTGTCGGATGTCTTGAGGATGGACCCGCTATGGATGAAGATAGAAGATGCCGTCTGGATGAAGACTTCTGCCGGCTTGGATGAAGACTTCTGTTGCTTCCTTGAGAATGGATGTCCGGTCTTCAGAACTGTAAGTCGATCTTCAGGGGGTTAGTGTTAGGTTTTTTTAAGGGTGTATTGGGTGGATTTTATTTTTAGGTTAGGGACTTTGGGCCGCAAAAGAGCTAACTGCCCTTTTAAGGGCAATGCCCATCCAAATGCCCTTTTCAGGGCAATGGGGAGCTTAGGTTTTTTTAGATAGTATTTTATTGGGGGATTTGGGTAGAGGGGTTGTTTGTATTTTTTTTTACAGGTAACAGAGCTGATTTCTTTGGGGCAATGCACCGCAAAAGGCCCTTTTAAGGGCTATTGATAGTTTAGTTTAGGCTAGGGTTTTTTTTTTTATTTTAGGGGGCTTTTTTTATTTTGATAGGGCTATTAGATTAGGTGTAATTAGTTTAAATATATGTAATTTGTTTATTATTTTTTGTAATTTAGTGGGAGGGGGTTTGTACTTTAGCTAATTTAATTTAATTTATTTAATTATTGTTAATTTAGTTAATTTATTAAATTATAGTGTAGTGTTAGGTGTTAGTGTAACTTAGGTTAGGTTTTATTTTACATGTCAATTTGTATTTATTTTAGCTAGGTAATTAGTAAATAGTTAATAACTATTTAATAACTATTCTACCTAGTTAAAATAAATACAAACTTGCCTGTAAAATAAAAATAAACCCTAAGCTAGCTATAATGTAACGAACAAGAGAACAGAAGCACCTGATAATAGCCGTTTGTATAGAAAGTGAATTTAATGAACAGGGTATAACATCACAAAATATAGTATACAAAGTATACAAAGGGACCATGTCCCTAATAAAAGGCAAACAATACAGAGGGGATGAAAAAATGTAGAGCTAGTAACAAAAAAGTGGCTAACACGTTTCGGCGTGAGCCTTACTCATAGCCTTGACAAATGGAATCCACAGCACCAATTAGGTAAAAGAAAATACCTTTATTTTCACATTACATGCGACGTTTCGGCCTTCACAGCCTTAATGATGCATGATTAAGGCTGTGAAGGCCGAAACGTTGCATGTAATGTGAAAATAAAGGTATTTTCTTTTACCTAATTGGTGCTGTGGATTCCATTTGTCTATGTTGCTGTAAGGGTGGCAGTAACCCTTTCTCCACGGGCATCATACAGAACTAAAACCTGCTTTAAGGAACCAACAGGTGCTGTACTCATTTACTACTTTTACTTACTCATAGCCTTACTCATAGCCTCATAGCTATAATGTAACTATTAGTTATAATGTAGCTAGCTTAGGGTTTATTTTATAGGTAAGTATTTCGTTTTAAATAGGAATTATTTTGTTATTTATAGTAAGTTTTCTTTAGATTTATTGTAATTATATTTAAGTTAGGGGGTGTTAGGGTTAGTGTTAGACTTAGGTTTAGGGGTTAATATATTTAGCATAGTGGCGGCGATGTTGGGGGCGGCAGATTAGGGGTTAATAAATGTAGGTAGGTGGCGGCGATGTTAGGGACGGCAGATTAGGGGTTAATAATATTTAACTAATGTTTGCGAGGCGGGAGTGCAGCGGTTTAGGGGTTAATATGTTTATTACAGTGGCAACGAAGTTGGGGGTGGCAGATTAGGGGTTAATAAGTGTAGGTAGGTTGTGGGCGGCAGATTAGGGGTTAATAAATATAATGTAGGTGTCGGCGATGTTGGGGGCAGCAGATTAGGGGTTCATAAGTATAATGTAGGTGGCGGCGGTGTCCGGAGCGGCAGATTAGGGGTTAAAAAATGTATTTTAGTGTTTGCGATGCGGGAGGGCCTCGGTTTAGGGGTTAATAGGTAGTTTATGGGTGTTAGTGTACTTTTTAGCACTTTAGTTATGAGTTTTATGTTACAGCGTTGTACCATAAAACTCTTAACTACTGACTTTAAAATGCGTTAGGACTCTTGACGGGGTAGGGTGTACTGCTCACTTTTTGGCCTCCCAGGACTTACTCATAATACCGGCATTATGGAAGTCCCATAGAAAAAAGACTTTAGGTGACCCTAAACCTTCAAGACTCGTAATACCAGTGGGCGTAAAAAAGCAGTGTTAGGACCTCTTAACGCTGCTTTTTTACCCTAACGCACAACTCTTAATCTAGCCAATAGTTAGATTGTGAGTGTTTTCTGATGGACTGAAATACCAATGTCAAATTCACTGATTACAGTATTAGTAGAATTACTGTGGTACAAAACAGTATTTGAATGAATTGTAACAAGCTATGATAATTCTAGGACTTTTTTGGTGTCACCTGCTCCACTTATTTTTAACAAAACACACATCCAAACTGTCTTGCATATTTGGGGTTTGGGAACTCTGGGTCACTGTTCTTTCAACAGCTTTTCCTTTTCTAGGAAAGTAATGGTTTCCAGATGCCCTGCAAGCTATCTGCCTAGTCCCGCCCACTGAATGTCCATGACTCCACCCCTGACAGTTATAGGGCTGCCGGAAAACCTCCCACCAACAAGGATCTCTTGCTCAGCCTAGCCCTCCCAGTCCTGTTGAGAGGTATGGGTCAATATACAAATTCATTTTTATTAAATATTTTTTTTACAAACCTAAGTGTTTAGGATTGTAAATTTCATAGACACCACAATTGTTTGTTTTTATTACTTGGTCTATTTTGAGCTGCCTCTAATCAGTTTTATATTTCGGATAATCCTTGGGAGGAAGTTTGGTGATCCCTTAATTAATTAAAAAGGGATAGTCTAGTCAAAATTAAACTTTCATGATTCTGATAGAGCATGCAATTTTAAGCAACTTTCTAATTTACTCCTATGATCAATTTTTCTTTATTCTCTTGGTAACTTTATTTGAAAAAGCATGAATGTAAGTTTAGGAGCCGGCACATTTTTGGTTTAGCACCTGGGTAGCACTTGCTGATACACACAAACACACACACACACATCTACCCTTCAAAAATAAATCTTTTTTTTTTTTTTTTTTTAAATACGACTGCTTTTCTGTTAGAGGAAAAAGGCAATTGTCACTGCTAGTGGGAAAAATATATTCTTCAAAATATAATGCAGTAAATGATTCCACTGAGTGGTTTTAAATGCAACAGAAAATAAATCTCTATTTACATAATCTGTGCTGCTGTATTATACATTAACAGAACAATGATTTTATTTTTATTTTTTGGAAATAAAGATTTTAGAGTATTTTTTTTTTTGCTTTTCAGACTCAAAGTAAAAATTAAAATATGTAGCTAAATACTGTTTGCTATGTTACTATTGGTTATTATTATTATAACAAAATACGGCTTCTAAATTATGGTTACTGAAACAGTAGAGAAACTGAGAACATTATCAAATAGTCATATTTCAATGAGCTATTGTTGTGCACAACATATCAAACTGCATCTTTTCAACATTGTTATGTATGTGTCTAAGGCCTAGTTTTCATTGAGGTAGTAATGTTTGGAAACTGGTGGTTGCAAAAAAATTCTCCATAGAATTTAATGGAGATAACTGTTTTTATCTCTAGTTTCCAAACTTTACCACCTCAATAGAAACTAGGCCTTAGTTGGCAATATCCAGTGTCATTTCCTCCATATGATATCTTGCTCTCTTGGAACAATTAGGGTAGTTTAGCGGAGAGGTATTTTCCTAATATAAAGATAAATGTCCAATAAACATGAGATATTTGACCCTACTTTTTAATTGCACAAATTAAGTACTTTACCTTCCTAACCAAAAGTATTGTGCTAAGAACATTATTGAAATAAATGTTAGTTATGTTTGTCTAAAACAGAAAAAGGTTAAGAGGCACAGCTACACAAATTAGCTTTTCCAAAAATATTGTCTGTTGTGATGGCATTACCTTCTTTGCATTTTGCTTACCATAGTTATTTTTTGTTCCTGCTGCCGGTCATCACTGCCTGTGAAACATTCTGGGCAATGCTATCAATACATCCTGTTAGCTCTTGCTAACTGTGTTCTGGTTGGTCAGTTTTACCTAGCTAATAAAAGTGTGTGTTCTAATTGGTCATTACTGTCCATATATAATGATGACCCTAAACAAATCTGTTCCTGTTGGTCTTTGCTACTAATTTATTCTGGTGACCATTGGTCATCTGAATTTCTGTAAATCATTACCACCATCATCAGTTATCTCTAAATACTTCAACTCTACCAATCATTGCTACCCAAGCACTGGTCTCAGTTACTGTAGCTATAGAATCAGCAAAATGAAATTCTTATTCTTGCAACTATTACTTCTTGAGTATGACAGGGAAGTATATATGTCCTATGTGTAAAATGTAAAATAAAGTGATTCAAAATATTCAACTTGTTTATTAAGTCTGAACTGTTTGACAACTATTTCTAAAATCAGATTGTAACATGTATGAAGCAAATTTTCTACTTTGAACTGCAAGCAGAAAGACCCAAACCTCACTGTGCATGTGGAGAAAAATGTTTTATGTTATGTGGCTCATGATGATATCCAATATTCTTTACTAGAATTATAACTTCACAAAACACAGTTTTGTTTAACCTTAATGTGCTCCAAATGATTAACACTTGTTAAAACCTGCTGCAGAATAATATATGGGAAATAGCTCCTTTGTGTTTATTTATGTATTTAAAAATTATATTTTTCCTCGTCAAAACTATAACCTATTGTTCTTAAGGACATGTCCATTTAAATGTGCTGAGCTGGCATGAAAATCAGACAGCTCATGTTAAATCTATCCCTGTAACCTAGCCTAATAGCTAGGTATTAAAATGCTTGTTATGCTATTTCAAATACAAAAATCTCTCTTACACCCAACTCCCACTGGGAGGTTAATTTGCACTGCTATCTCTTGTCTACGTAGATTTTCTATAGATAATACTGATGTATTCATATTTTCAGTATTGGTGGTGGTTTCAACAGGCAAACCCAGCTATTTCTTATGACAAAATAAAGAAAATTAATCTTTGTTCAAACAAATTGATACGTTCCAGAAAATAAAATAGTAATTGGAAACACATTAAAGGGGAGACAATTTTACAGTACAATATCCCTTAAATTATCCACTGCAGAATGTGTATTTTGTTAATCCATAATGAAGACTGCAGTTAGCTTGTCATTCTACAAGAGTCAGTTAAACCAACTGGCTCACTGCATCTCATTGGCACATTCCATGATTTAGTAAAAAGAGTTAAGCTACTGGCAATTATAAATCAGTATAGATGTTGCTGCCCTTTACCATTTTAGTGATCATTATCCATCTAAAATAGCCATGTTCTTTAAATTGCAAGGTTTCTTGTCTATATGACAGTATGACTATTTTACACCTCTTAGCTCTTGCTGCAGTATTAAGTTTTAATGAAGGGCCGTTTATTCCCCTTTTGTTGTTGTATTAACTATAATTCTCTTTTTGTGTATGCAAATTATGATTATTAAGGGAGTCTCCCTAAGGGTGATGCGGGAAACTAGACGTGGCTCCGTGGCCCAATGTGCCTAGAGGGATATGGCTGCACCTCACTGACAAGGCCCACACTAGCCCAAAATGTACTTCTAGGGTTTGCTATGTCTCTTGTTCAGAGAGGTATTGCCTGGTATTTCCGGGCTGGACTGTACTATAGTGTTTAGTTAGGATCAGACTGAAATACTACAGGAAATTTCTTCTCTGTGTATGGCACATGCTGGTCAAAAAGAGGACGCTCCTAGGGTGGTAACTTGCAATAGAACAAGCTATTACACTGTAATTCTTTCCCTGGTTGAGCGCTTCTCATATTTTGTGTAAATCTCACAAATATTGTCACCATCCCAGATCTTTACTTACCAAAGGAAGCTATTATCTCTACTGATTGATTACTAACCTGATTTTTCATTATGCTTATCGTCACTTTCAGTCTCTTTTATTGCTTGGCCATCTATTGAAAAAAACACACACAAATAAGTTATAATTTATAATATAAACTTAGTCTTATAGCAGATATGTAAATAGATATTTAAGTTAAAATGCAATCCCCATAAACTGTTTAATTAGGATTACTAACAATTTTTACTGTAATTTCATTATCAATTTTGCACATTTTTCCTGTCGCTTTTTATGTCTATTAAATAAAGTAGAAATGCATAATCAACAAATGTATAATATAAATGCAAAACCATAGTACTTACTCTGATTTGTAAATTAAATTTACTTCTTTTTCAGACAATTACATTTACTTTATTTCCTCCTCCCTGTATCACATGACAGTCATCAGCCAATTACAGACTCATATGTATTAACTGTGAACTCTTGTACATGCTCAGTAGTAAATGGTGCCTCAGAGAGTTTTCATATAAAAATACATTTTCACAATTTAATAATAGATTGAATTGATTAAGATTGTTAATTAAGATTACATAATTTATTTGAACAATAAAAGTTTGACTTTACTATCCCTTTAACTCTAACTTTATCAGTGCAGCAGCTCATATATACAGTATATGTATCTAACCACTATCTAACCACTATCTATCTATCTATCTATCTATCTATCTATCATCAATCTATCTATATATGTCCCTAAGTATAATTGAATAACAGTGCTTTGCTGTTGGTCTATATTACACTTATATCAAATATTATACATGCATGCTAAATAGGTGAAGCAAATTATAGGAACACTTTTGCAGCAGAGCAATCAAGGAAGCAGGTTATGGGAATATTGACCATTACTACTGATGGTTTCCATAACTCTACCACAAATGTAAATTACACACATATACATAAAATAATAAATATTGTATTATTTAATATGTGCTGAATTAAATACTACACATTCCTAAACAAACAATATCCCTACAGTGTAGCATGGTGGATGCAGCATCAGTTTGTGTGTGAAGCTTTTCTTCAGCAGTGCCTGAGAATTTTACGAGAACTGACGACTTGGCGGCACAAGGATTAAATAGCAACATCTCTATTTTTGCAGAGGATACAAAGTTGTGTAAGGTCATAAGGTCAGTGCAGGATGAACTTGCTTTGCAAGGTTATCTACAAAAATGAGAAGAATGGGCAGGTAAATGGAACATTAGATTTACTACTGGAAAATGAAATCTTCTACATTTTGGAAGTAAAAAAAGCAGGCAACATATTATTTAAATGGGACTAGACTTAGCAAAACAGAGGAGGAAAGGGATTTGGGAGTAGTAATAGATTACAAATTAAATGCAGGGCAGTGGCTTCTAAGGCTAATAAGATTACAAGAGGCATTGATGCAAGGGAGGAAAGCATTATTCTATCACTATATAAATCCCTGGTAAGACCTCACCTTAGTATGGAGTTCAGTTCTGGGGCCCGATCTCAAAAAAAGACGTAGAAAAAGTTCAGATAGGGGCCACAAAGCTAATAAGGGGAATGGATAATTTAAGCTATAAGGAGAGGTTAGCCAACCTGGGTCTGTTTTCTCAAGAAAAAAAGGTGCTTGAGAGGTGATATGATTACTTTATATAAATATATTCAAGGCCCATATACAGAGATGGCAGAAGCTCTGTTTATTCCAAGAAAATGTTTGTGACAAGAGGTCAATATTTAAGACTGGAGGAAAGAAGATTTCATTTCCTGCAACGTAACATTTTTTCACTGTAAGAGCAATCAAATTGTGGTGGAACTAATTACCTGAGGAGGTAGTAAATGCCAATAACTTAGATACATTTAAAAATGGTTTAGATACATTTCTGGCTAGAAACAGAATTCAGGCATATGATTGCTTGCGTTAAATGGATGACCTTTTTAATTGGATTTATTTAAGCTCACTGGAGCTTTTTTGTAAGTAGATTTCTATAGGTTAAACTTGATGGACTTCTGACTTTTTTGCAACCTCATCTACTATGTTACTATGTTAAAATACAGGGCTATTCTGTAGAAGAACCTTTTTCAGTCTGCTAAAAAGCTGAATCTTAAGCATTGGCCATGTAAAAATCCTGATCTCAGTCTTATTAAGAATCTATGGCACTAATGCAGTCCACAAGTACCACCTGGGGAAAATCTGCCAATAAGAATGGGCAAAAAGTACAACAAACGCAGGATATTTTTTTTCTTTTTCTTTTAAATATCTACTCAGAAATATGACATTTTGGCATTAAAATATATTCTTATAGCAGACGAGTTTGTAATAAAAATATAAACTATAGAAATATAGTTAGATAAATATAAGTTTGTATCATATGTAATCCAGAGAAAAATATGATAATTTTTAAGAGACTGCTTTCAAAACAAAACCTAATATCTGATTTCCACAGATATTAATGCAAAACCCACACTTCAGGGAAGATTTTTATAATGACAATTATAGCATGGGACAGAATTGCAAAACTGTGATTGTACCAGGAAAATAGGTACAGTTTGCAAGGTATGTCCCTGTTAAAATGTAAAAAAATGAAATTATTTTGAGTCTAAAAATATAACTATATTATAAATTAATAAAATGATTAAGTTATAAGATAGAGTCAGGTTTGTGCTACATAAATCTACTCTTAACAGATTTAAGAGTTACAGTAAAAGAATTAAACTCAAACTCCTCCTCAACAGCAAATTACACAGGATTCTTGTTTTCTATTCCCTTTGTGTAAAATGTGATTCACGGGCTATAACGATGTTAGTTTCAGGTAATGAGCGTAATTAGCATGGCCCCACAATGCTGTGTGCTATATAAAACACACAACACTTTGTACTGACTGAGTCTAAGAAACCAAAGGGAAACTATAATTAAAAGTGATGAGTCACAACTCACAAGTTATGAAGTTCTAGTAAAAAAAAATGTTCTTAACATCAAATATTTGCATGAAAGTGATCTCTGCAACTCACACCAGATGTTTTCAGTAATGCTTTATATTAGGCTAATGAATACATTTATAAGACAATATGGTTGAATTGTTTTGTTTATTATACAGCACAAATTATATATTAATTGCTTTAATAGCCTTACCAATTTCTACAATTAAAGAACTGCAATGTTCCTGCAATACAAGTCACAGCTAGGTTCCTTGCACTTTATGAAGGAAGTTTGTAATGCTAATTGGATTTTGATACTTATGCATTCAGCATACAGACATTCTGCACCAGATTTCCCATTTCCCTTTTTCTAATGCATGTAATATAGACATAGCATTGCATTCCCCCTTTCAATGAACTGAAAATAAATGTATATGGCTGCACTAAAGAAAAAACAATAGCAACACATGTTTTCAAAAGAAGAACTGCCAATTTATATATCTAATTTATGTCACTTAAAGGGACAGCACACCAATTTTCATATAATAGACACTACTATATGCACAAATACTGATTTAAAAAATCCAGTTTAAAACCTTTTAAAAAATTACTTAGAAGCTCCCAGTTTAGCACTGTTGATGAGGTTGACTGAGACACCCAGTGAAAGGGGCTGGAAAATAATACCAGCAGAAACTCCCCATCCTTCTCTGCATATGAAAAGACAGATTACATAAACAAGAGCCACACAGTTCCCATAGAATGCAATATAAAGGCACTTTTCTGTGCCATTTTTAAGCCACACCCACCAAGTTTAACCCCTTAAAACTGCCAAGTGCAGTTGTTTTTTATTAAAAAATAATGCTACATTTTTTTAAATAAATAAACTATAATACCCTCTATATTAAGGGCATTTATGGCACATTTAGAAAATTACAAAGAGATCTTATCTCTGGGTAATCTTCTGAGCAATAATTGCTACTGTGAGCTCACAATAGCAATAACCAGCCCCTTGTTATTAATTTGCCTGTTTGTGGGGGCGTGCTAAATTAGCACATAGATAGGTCAGGGCTAATTCATGCTGTAAAGGTTGTGAAATTATTCAGGGAGGACCTGATTAATAGTTATTGTTAATTAGGCTAGTGCATTCATTTTGTTACAAATGTGAATATCCAAACGAATGCACCAACTAATTTAAAGAAAACAAAAATATTGTCAGTATTCATTTATTTCCTTTAACCCCTTAGTGACCAGACCACTTTTCAGCGCTGCAGAATCTGTTGGCACTCTACAAATACCTGATAATAATAATAATAATAATAATTTGTTGACCATCTGGGACCAAGGCTATTTTTGCATTTCTGCGATGTTTGTGTTTAACTGTAATTTTCCTCTTACTCATTTACTGTACCCACTATACCGTTTTTCTCGCCATTAAATTAACTTTCTAAAGATTTTCATCATATCTTATAATTTACTATAAAAAAAATTATAAAATATGAGGAAAAAATGAAAAAAAAAACCCACACTTTTTCTAACTTTGAGCCCCCAAATCTCTTACACATCTACAACCACCATAAAATACCAATTCTAAACAGTTTCTAAATTTTGTCTTGAGTTTAGAAATACCCAATGTTTACATGTGCTTTGCTTTTTTTTTGCAAGTTATAGGGCAATAAGTACAAGTAGCACTTTGCTATTTCAAAACCATGTTTTTTCAAAACTGGCGATAGTTACATTGTAACACCAATATCTGTCAGGAATCCCTGAATAACCCTTCAAATGTATATATTTTTTAAAAGAAGACAACCTAAGGTAATAAACTTGGGGTATTTTGACTTTTTTCATGCAACCATTTTACCACCAATCTATGCCAAAGTTTGGGGGAAAAAAAATAATAATTAGATTTTTTGAAAAATAGCAATTTAAGAATACATTTACTGATAATGTTAAGGGTTACTGCCAAATAACACCCTAATATGTCTTCAGCAGCATCTCCTGGGTACAGTGATACCACCCATGTATAGGTGTGTCGGGTTCTCTGGGGGCTAAAAGCCCTTATTTTTAGAGAGCGCATTCCAGTTTTTCAACTTGGAATTTTCACATCGGTCATCATGCACCCATGTCCTATTTGGGACATTTCTGAAGCTGGCCATTGGAATTTACCCCCATCAAACCATATATTTTTGAAAATTAGACACCCTAGGGTATTTCAAATGCTGGTATTTTAACACTTTCCATGCACTAATTCAAGCACCAGTCTTTGTCAAACTTTTGGGTAGTCATTTTTTTGTGTTATTTTTCACACACATTGTATTTTAGGCATGGATTCTCAGTTCCTGTTATGTGTTACTGCCAAAAAACACCTCAATATGCATTCAACAACATCTCCTAAGTACAGTGATACCACCCATGTATAGGTGTGTTGGGTTCTCTGGGGGCTAAAAGGCTTTATTTTTAGGTAGCGCATTCCAGTTTTTCAACTTGGAATTTTCACATCGGTCATCATGCACCCATGTCCTATTTGGGACATTTCTGAAGCTGGCCAATGGAATTTACCCCCATCAAACCATATATTTTTGAAACGTAGACACCCTAGGGTATTTCAAATGCTGGTATTTTAACACTTTCCATGCACTAATTTAACCACCAGTCTTTGTCAAACTTTTGGGTAGTCATTTTTTTGTGTTATTTTTTCACACACATTGTACTTTAGGCATGGATTTTCAGTTCCTGTTATGTGTTACTGCCAAAAAACACCTCAATATGTGTTCAACAACATCTCCTGAGTTGGGTTCTCTGGGGGCTAAAAGGCCTTATTTTTAGGAAGCCCATTCCATTTTTTCAACTCAGAATTTTCACATCGGTCATCATGCACCCATGTCCTATTTGGGACATTTCTGAAGCTGGCCAATGGAATTTACCCCCATCAAACCATATATTTTTGAAAAGTAGACACCCTAGGGTATTTCAAATGCTGGTATTTTAACACTTTCCATGCACTAATTTAACCACCAGTCTTTGTCAAACTTTTGGGTAGTCATTTTTTGTGTTATTTTTCACACACATTGTACTTTAGGCATGGATTTTCAGTTCTTGTTATGTGTTACGGCCACAAAATACCTCAATATGTATTCAACTACATCTCCTGAGTACAGTGATACCACCCATGTATAGGTGTGTCGGGTTCTCTGGGGGCTAAAAGGCCTTATTTTTAGGTAGCGCATTCCAGTTTTTCAACTTGGAATTTTCACATCGGTCATCATGCACCCATGTCCTATTTGGGACATTTCTGAAGCTGGCTAATGGAATTTACCCCCATCAAACCATATATTTTTGAAAAGTAGACACCCTAGGGTATTTCAAATGCTGGTATTTTAACACTTTCCATGCACTAATTCAACCACTAGTCTTTGTCAAACTTTTGGGTAATCATTTTTTGTGTTATATTTCACACACATTGTACTTTAGGCATGGATTTTCAGTTCTTGTTATGTGTTACTGCAACAAAATACCTCAATATGTATTCAACAACATCTCCTGAGTACAGTGATACCACCCATGTATAGGTGTGTTGGGTTCTCTGGGGGCTAAAAGGCCTTATTTTTAGGTAGCGCATTCCAGTTTTTCAACTTGGAATTTTCACATCGGTCATCATGCACCCATGTCCTATTTGGGACATTTCTGAAGCTGGCCAATGGAATTTACCCTCATCAAACCATATATTTTTGAAAAGTAGACACCCTAGGGTATTTCAAATGCTGGTATTTAACACTTTCCATGCACTAATTCAACCACTAGTCTTTGTCAAACTGTTGGGTAGTCATTTTTTTGTGTTATTTTTCACACACATTGTACTTTAGGCATGGATTTTCAGTTCCTGTTATGTGTTACTGCCAAAAAAACACCTCCATATGTATTCAACAACATCTCCTGAGTACAGCGAAACGCGTTAGATAGGAGCTTACCAAGTGTCTGATGATAAGCCTGCTCCTGAATAAAACTTGATTTCATCTACTTCAAGCCTCAGCATTCCTTTTTCCTCATTCGCATGTATAGGTGTGTCGGGTTCTCTGGGGGCTAAAAGGCCTTATTTTTAGGAAGCCCATTCCATTTTTTCAACTTGGAATTTTCACATCGGTCATCATGCACCCATGTCCCATTTGGGACATTTCTGAAGCTGGCTAATGGAATTTACCCCCATCAAACCATATATTTTTGAAAAGTAGACATCCTAGAGTATTTCAAATGCAGGTATTTTAACACTTTCCATGCACTAATTCAACCACTAGTCTTTGTCAAACTATTGGGCAATCATTTTTTTGTGTTATTTTTCACATACATTGTACTTTAGACATGGATTCACAGCTCCTGTTATGTGTTACTACCAAAGAAGACACCAATATGCGGTCACCAACATCTCCTGAGTTCAGTGATACCACCTATGCATAGGTTTGGTGGCTTGTTTGGGGGGTGCAATGCCAAATGTCGGACATGCGTTTGTGATTTTTTTTCACATTTAACATATTTTCTTTGCCTATTATCTTTTTGGGGGGTCTTTTAACAAACCCCAGTTTATTTGTTTTCCATGAATGTGCATATATTTGAAAAGTTGACACCCCAAGGTATTATATATGAAACGCGTTAGATAGGAGCTTACCAAGTGTCTGATGATAAGCCTGCTCCTGAATAAAACTTGATTTCATCTACTTCAAGCCTCAGCATTCCTTTTTCCTCATTCGCATGTATAGGTGTGTCGGGTTCTCTGGGGGCTAAAAGGCCTTATTTTTAGGAAGCCCATTCCATTTTTTCAACTTGGAATTTTCACATCGGTCATCATGCACCCATGTCCTATTTGGGACATTTCTGAAGCTGGCTAATGGAATTTACCCCCATCAAACCATATATTTTTGAAAAGTAGACATCCTAGAGTATTTCAAATGCAGGTATTTTAACACTTTCCATGCACTAATTCAACCACTAGTCTTTGTCAAACTATTGGGCAATCATTTTTTTGTGTTATTTTTCACATACATTGTACTTTAGACATGGATTCACAGCTCCTGTTATGTGTTACTACCAAAGAAGACACCAATATGCGGTCACCAACATCTCCTGAGTTCAGTGATACCACCTATGCATAGGTTTGGTGGCTTGTTTGGGGGGTGCAATGCCAAATGTCGGACATGCGTTTGTGATTTTTTTTCACATTTAACATATTTTCTTTGCCTATTATCTTTTTGGGGGGGTCTTTTAACAAACCCCAGTTTATTTGTTTTCCATGAATGTTCATATATTTGAAAAGTTGACACCCCAAGGTATTATATATGGAGTGCTTTGATGACTTTGATGCAACCGTTTAAGCCCAAAAAATTGGAGAAAGTGTATGGTGGTAATTTTTCAATTTTCATTTTTACAGACACATTGCTTTTTGACTATGATTTAGGAGAGACTGTTGTAAGTTATTGCAAAAGAATACTTCAGGTTGTTTTCTGCAAGGCACCCTGAGTACACCTATGCCCCCCATGCATAGGTTTGCCAGGATTTTGGGAAGGTTATGTTACAATTTTATGACTTGTGATTTTAGTTATTAAGAATTAGAGTATTTCTTCAGATAGGCCTATCTTTAGTTTGGGGCCTATCGCATACCCCACTTTTATTTATTGCCATGAAAGTGTATATTTTTGAAATGTTGACACCCCAAGGTATTGTATATGGTGTGCTTTGATGCCTTTGAAGCAACCGTTTTAGCCCAAAAAATTGGAGAAAGTGTATGGTGGTTATTTTTCAATTTAAATTTTTAGACACATTTATTAAAAATTAGAGTATTTCTTCAGATAGGCCTATCTTTAGTTTGGGGCCTATCGCATACCCCACTTTTATTTATTGCCATGAAAGTGTATATTTTTGAAATGTTGACACCCCAAGGTATTGTATATGGTGTGCTTTGATGCCTTTGAAGCAACCGTTTTAGCCCAAAAAATTGGAGAAAGTGTATGGTGGTTATTTTTCAATTTAAATTTTTAGACACATTGCTTTTTTACTATGATTTAGGAGAGACTGTTGTAAGTTATTACAAAAAACATACTTCAGGTTGTTTTTTGCAAAGCACCCTGAGAACACCTATGTCCCCCATGCATAGGTTTGACAGGGGTTTTGGTTAAAAAAAAAAACAGGCCCAATTTTAGAAAAAAATAAAGTAGTGAAATGTAAAAATCTGGCACAGTAAAAGTAAAAAAAACAAAAAACATCTAACAGTAAACATAAGCAAAAAAAAAAAAAAAAAAATATATATATATATATATATAAAACAGCAAATGTATTTATTTTTTTAAAAATTAACCATTGTATGGTACCGCTTGAAGCAGTCCCCAATGCAGAGTGCAGGCTGTCCAGGGCAATCAGGACAGTGATATATGGTGTCCCTTCTCTTCCCCCTCTTGGTACAGACTCTGCATTTTTTTTTGTGGTTTCTGCATTGCGGCAGTAGGGGGATTTTAAAAATAAAATGGGTAGCCCCAACTCTGCTCTCTCATATCACCGCCCAGAGATCCCCATAAAAATCTGAAACTGAAACTGTAAAAAAGTTTTTTTTAACTCTGGGGTTTGCTTTTTTGAACAACAAAAAAGCGTTGTGTGGTTGCAATCTGCATTAGGAAAATTGCAACCTTTTTGTACCAGGCCCTTGTCTTCCGCATAATTAGGTAGGGCTGCAGCAGCTGATCAGCCAGATCAACCCCACCCATATGCAAGTTATAAGACTTGATGCACACTGGCTTCCTTATGATCTCATCTCTGCCACATACAGAAACCGCCACCGTCCTCTCTGTGTGGATGGTGGTAAGAAGGTATACATCCTTCTTGTCTCTGTACTTAAGTGCCAACAGCTCCTCTTGGCACAGAGCTGAGGTCTCCCCCCTTCGTAGCCGGGTGCGTAAAAGTTGTCCTGGGAAACCTGCGCGGTTCTTTTTAATTGTACCGCAAGCTATTGTATCAAAGCAATACAGTAGCTTGAACAAAAGGACACTTGTATAATAATTGTCTAAGTACAAGTGATACCCTTTGTTCATTAGGGGTAATATCAGGTCCCAGACAATCTTGCCAGTGGTTCCCATATGTTCTGGGCAACCTGGAGGGTCAAGGTGGCTATCCTTTCCCTCATACACCCGGAAGGCTTGAGTATACCCAGTCTCGCTTTCACAGAGCTTATACACCTTTACCCCATATCTCGAGTGCTTGGAAGGAATATACTGCTTGAATCCCAGCCTTCCCTTATACTTCATTAGGGATTCATCAACGCATATATTCCTTCCAGGTGTATAAGCCTCTGCAAACCTGGCAGAAAAGTGGGTTATCAGGGGGCGGATTTTATACAGCCTGTCAAATTGGGGATGCTCCCTAGGGGGGCACAGGCTGTTGTCGCTGAAGTGCATGAAATGCAGAATCATTTCATACCTCTTCCTCGACATAGTCTGGGAGAAAATGGGGGTAGAGCAGATGGGGCTACTACTCCAGTAGGAGCGAATGGAGGGGTTCTTTATGATGCCCATCAGCATAGTCAATGCCCAAAATTTTTGGAATTCTGGCACATTGATGGGGGCCCATTGCTGCTTTGCCAAATATGTTCCAGGCTTTGCAGCACGGAACTGATGGGCATATAAATTAGTTTGGGCGACAATGTTCCCCAATACATTATCAACCAGAAACACTTCCAGAAACTGCTGGGGGCTAAAACCTGCCACATCTATATTTATGCCAGCATTTGCTGTGAAGGGTGGGATATCTGGCCTCTGGAGATGAGGCGTTACCCACTCTTCAGCAGCAATGGCAGCAAGATGCCTCCTTCTGGCAGGGGGGGGCTGGTAGGGGGGATAGCAGGGGGGCTAGCAGCCACAGATACATCACTATCAGTTGAGACTGCATCTAGTGATGTATATGACCATATGGCAGGGTAAAAATTGGGGTCTGAGTCAGACATAGAGGCATCTGACTCTGACGCAAGGATGGCATACGCTTCCTCAGCACTATATATTTTCTGTGACATTTTTGTATCTGTCACAGAAAAAAAATACTAAAAAAATTTAAATTAAATTAATTAACTAAATTAATTAACTAAATTAACTAGCAAAAAAGTACAGCTATGCTACTGCCAGTGATTTATAGCGATCACTGGAAAGTTAGGGGTTAATGGCTCTGAAAATTAAATTATATTAACTAAATGGTTCTGAAAAGAGCCTTTGGATTTTTAAAAAATTACAACAACAAAATTAACCCCTAAAAAATGCACAGACAGCAAAAAAGTACAGCTATGCTACTGCCAGTGATTTATAGCGATCACTGGCAAGCTAGGGGTTAATGGCTCAGAAAATTAAATTAAATTAACTAAATGGTTCTGAAAAGAGCCTTTGGATTTTTAAAAAATTACAACAACAAAATTAAACCCTAAAAAAATGCACAGACAGCAAAAAAGTACAGCTATGCTACTGCCAGTGATTTATAGTGATCACTGGCAAGCTAGGGGTTAATGACTCTAGAAATTAAATTAAATTAGCTAAATGGCTCTGAAAAGAGCCTTTGGGTTTTTAAAAAAAATACAACAAAAAAAATTAACCCCTAAAAAAATGCACAGACAGCAAAAAAAAGTGCAGCTTTGCTACTGCCAGTGATTTATAGTGATCACTGGCAAGCTAGGGGTTAATGGCTCTGAAAAGAGCCTTTGGATCTATATTTTTTTAACAAATAAAATAAATAAATCTCTCTCTGCTAAAAACAGGTCTCTCTCTCTCTCCAACAAAATCGCAAGTGAGGAGAGGGAGGGAGATCCACACTGATCAGTGTCAATATTTACAAATATTGACATGATCAGACAAATGGGGTATTTTATTATTATTATTTTTTTTGGTGTGGGAGGCTCAGATTGGGTGACCCTAGCTTGCCCCTATGATGAGGCAGGCTAGGCACACCCCCAGAGGCCACATGATGCACTGGGCATCGTCATCTTGGATGCCTAGTGAAGGGGGAGGGGGGGGGGCTATTTAGGGCTTTTTTTTTATTTCATCCGGTTTTTTTTTAACTTTTTTTTTTTATAATTTTATAACTAACTAAGTGCCTCGACCCGCCGAGGCACATAGCGCACAAGCAGAGCATCGGAAGCGTGTCCAATCGCTTCCGATGCTCTGAAACACTGCCGGGCTCCATGTGGAGCAAAACCAGAAGTGATCACTCGTGTGGGAGTGATCAATCCGGTCCCGGCACTCGGCAACCGTATTTCAGCATGCCTAGACATCGAGGCATCCCTGCAATACTGTTAGAGCAGCTGGAAGCGATTTCGATCACTTCCAGTGCTCTGTTTAACCGACAACGTATGCCATACGTCCTCGGTTGTTAAGTGCTTTTTTTTTGAGGACGTATGGCATACGTTGTCGGCCATTAAGGGGTTAAAGTGTTGGCTCGTATTTCACTTTAAATGAGCTTTACGGGTTAAGTACTTACCTTTGAACTGCTGGAGAGCCGCTCCTCTCCTGGCCCTTCCTTCCAGGCTGCACTAATAGAAATCTTAGCACAGTGGATCACAGAGCATTCCTTAAAGGAGATAGACCTTTAGCACAGTCTCTGGGATCCACTGTGCTAAGCCTCCTATTAGCATGGCCTGGGGCTCTGTGAAGAAGGTTCGGGATTAGCGCAGCTTTCCAGCATGCTAGAATTAAGTATAAGTCTACAGGTTAACTTTTTCACCTGTACCAAAAAAACATTTATATTAATTTAATAAATAGGAATGTAAATGTTCCCCTAACATCCAGTATTCATTTAGATTTAAATTAAAATGAATACCGAATAGTGCAGCAGATGAATATTCAGAAAACAAATGTCTCTGAATATTTGTTCCATAAAATGTGTCCAAAACAAATTGTTTGCTTCTGGATATATCTATTGTTAATTATATATCTCATCTCTGAGACATTCTCACAGGTAATAATATTATAAATCATGGAGACCCTCCTTTGGAAAAGACACAATTCATCAGTATTTTGCCCCCCCCCCCCCATATAATGCTTAATTGCTTATATAGGCATTACATTTTTAATTTCTGTTTAAAGACAAAAATCACCCCGCTTTTGTAATCTAAAAATATATATACTTTCCATAAATGTGAAAATATGTTTATAAAAAAATTAAATAGCTTTGATGCAATACATTTCTAAGGAGTGCGTTGCAACTTAGGATTTAACACCTTGCTCTAAATGGTCGTAGTACTTTGCCCAGCGCACTGTGTTGATGTAATACCTATGTCTAACACTTTGGCACAAGTTGCGGCCCCACTGTCAACTTTGACAACAGGAGCCGCAACTGAGGAGCAGAGGGCATCTGCCCTCATATGCTATGGGACCAGTGATCGTGCTTCGTTATCCATATGAAGTCAGATCTGATAAGGCAATGTCACTACCTGTATTGGATACTGTCATGGGTGGAGGGCTGGGATCGGAGTGGACAGGAGGTGACCAAGGCAGATGGGTGGTGACCATAGGTGGTGGGAGGGACGGGGTGAGGTTCCTGATGCTTCAGAAAAAGTTAATTATTTTTTTTATATGATCCTATTTGGCAGCCAAATAGTGGCATGAAATATAAGAAAATAGGCCTGGATTCATACTTTGGATTGACTACTTTTTAAAAAAAATAAAATAAAATAAAAAAAAAAAAAAATATATATATATATATATATATATATATATATATGAGTGTGTGTGTAGATATATATATATATATATATATAGTTATCATAGGTAAGTAAAAAACTTAATGAAATTCATTTTCCTCATACATTCATCTTAAATTTCAGTTCCCCCTTTTTTTTGCTACTATTTGTCAGCCACACTTCTATTCTGAGTGTGTGTACATATATAGGAATACATCTGTTGTCTCTACATTGCACTGACATATATTTGTTTATTTCTTTAGTGCATTCTTATGAAGTGTTATTAATCTATTAACTTACTTTTTTGCAGCCTATGAAATATTTTTGCGTTCACATATTTATTTATTCTTTCTTTTTAAATTTTTTACTTCTTTCTCTTTTTGTAAGTTCATCAAGCTTACGATGTTAATTTCTTTGTTAAATTTTGTCACAGTTCTGGGCATTCATTCACACAAACGTACTTTCAATGTCCCTTTAAGTTCAGGTGTTGTAGTGTTGTAATTACTAAGCAGCCAATCAATTGTTTGTAAGGTGTATTTAAGCTCACATTATACTGATGCTATTCACGTCTATGAATAAGGCCTGACGGCCAAAACGCGCAAAACAGCTTGCTCTCTGCTGCAATTACGCTTTTTTACTTCATGTTTTTTCAATAAAGAATCTTTTTGATTTTTAATCTGTGCTCTGAATGACTCGTTGGATTTCTTTTGTTATTGGATATATATATATATATATATATATATATATATATATATATATATATAGTTATCATAGGTAAGTAAAAAAAAAAAACTAAATTAAAAAACAAAGACTCTATTTCTGTTTAAACAGAGTAATAGCAGAAATGCTAAAAAAAAAATATCTCCAGGCAAGTTTTTCCCTTTAATTCCCGGTGGAAAAGGGGTTAAAGGGATTTGAACTATGAATCTTTTCTTTAGAAACCAAGTACCCTAGAATTTGAAAACTACTTGAGCTCTGTATATAAATACAACTAAATAAAAAAAAAAGGATATTCAATCTGAAAAAAATATATTTAAAAAGAGATTGCTTTTTTTCAAATACAATGATTTGTAAGCAAATCTTTATTGCTTATGTTTACATAGAAGTAATATTTTTTTTTGCAAGAAAAGTGAAACAACTTGAAGATTATACTATTTTTATCTATCAAAATGAAATCAATGGTCAATATCATTTTAGGCACATTCAGGAACTTTTCTGTCAAAATAATAATAAAAATAATAATTTCCCATATACTTAACATTTTTGTGTTTTGAAAATCTGCATCTTTATCACTGAAATTTCCAGACTGAAATTTAAACTTTTGTAGTGATTTCTATTAACTACTTAAATACTATATTCAAATTAATTTATCTAAACTAAAGTGAAGGGCATTTTAAGAAAAAAAAAAAAACAGTTTTGATTTTATGATACTGAAAATTCTTAAATATAAAATAAAAATGAATCAAAAAAAAAAAATGGCTGACAGAGAAATCAAACTGTCAAATCTTCTAACAATAGGAATTTCTTTCCTTGTAAATGTATATTTCCCCCTTTCCTTCATTTCAGTACTGAAATTATTTATCAAGGCTTTGCTGCATATAAAAGAGGCAGGAAATATTCTCTGATGCACAGGAGGAAGTCACTGTGTATAAGACAATCATATTTCTGTTATCTAGACCCTTGTGATTGAAGTGATCATCACAATATGTGCTCAGAGCAACACAGGGCTTTCTTGTAGTCTCCTAATCCTAGGTTCAGCAGTGCAACACGCTGCTTTAGTAATCACAGAGCAGTCCTTTGTGCCTCTATTCAAAATGCTGACATAAATCTATTAAACTGAGCACTTGATACTGCTTGAATAGATACCGCATGGTAAAATAAGGAAATTCATTTCCAGAAACAGCAAAGAGACAGATAATTTTTAACATATGTCTCTGCATACCATCGAGAAAACTTGTTCGGCCTGAAATTTTTACATTGGTTTAGTCTTTTCAGAAATTCATAAATAGTTGTACATATTTTTTTTCTTTTTTAAATTCATTTTTTTATATAGAGACAAACATGTTGTTCATATTATGAATATAAAATTTACACAACCACAGCAGCCAGCACGCTATTAGACAGATGCTACACCAAACCATAAGTAAATACGCTATTTGTAATTCAATCTTAAACCAGCAGGTGGAGCAGAAGCATTTTCTAAAGATGGTATTGTTATATTTTTTTAAACGCCTGTTATATAGTTTAATAGATTTTAGCTATTTCCCTTTTTAACAATGTACTGTAAATACTTTGACTGAATAGTCTGTTTTTGCAAGTTTTTGATAAGCAATTTGTATATTAAATATATTTAAACTATTATATTCTACATTTCTTTTGCAATTGAAAGCTTACATTGTATAACAAAAAGAGGTTTGTGCAGCTAAATTAATTGTATTTTAATAATTGTATGCATCCAACATATCAAAAGCAATTTGCATCAGATATCTGTGCTCTTGTTATTTTTCATTTTTATGAACTTATTTATTTCCACCACTAACCATTTTGCTATAATAGTAATATTGACTTTTTCATCCTAATCCGTTTGAAAGGAAAAGCTATAAAAAGCTGAACTTTCATAAACAATAAACCACTAAAAATGCAAAATATGCAAATGATAGCTTTTACTTAAAGTAAAAATTCTAAATAAATGAAAACAGAAACTACTACACATGTCTCTATAACCACTTTACTTTACAACATAGATTTGAAATCAATAACTAAATAAATGGAAATTAAATTAGATTTACTGTATTTTCCATATCTTGTTTCATTCCCTAAGCAGGAGTCACCCCTTTAAAAAGGGGCCAGACAGAATATCAAAGCCTCAATCACACCTTTTAAGAGAGTTAAAGGGACACTGAACCCAAAATTTTTCTTTCGTGATTCAAATAGAACATGCAATTTTAAGCAACTTTTTAATTTACTCCTATTATCAATTTTTCTTTGTTCTCCTGCTATCTTTATTTGAAAAAGAAGGCATCTAAGCTTTTTTTTTTTTTTTTTTTTTTTTTTTTTTTTTTTTTTTTGGTTCAGTACTCTGGACAGCATTTTTTTTTATTGGTGGATGAATTTATCCACCAATCAGCAAGGACAACCCAGGTTGTTCACCAAAAATGGGCCGGCATCTAAACTTACATTCTTGCATTTCAAATAAAGATACCAAGAGAATAAAGAAAATGTGATAATAGGAGTAAATTAGAAAGTTGCTTAAAATTTCATGCTCTATCTGAATCACTAAAGAAAAAAAAATTGGGTTCAGTGTCCCTTTAAGACAACTATTTCCTTTCCTGACATGTAACAATTTTAAAGAGTGGTAAAAAAAGAAAGGACATTTTTTTTTAAGTTGAGAACTGAGTCAATATATAGAAACTTTAGTTTATGGTTCTCTTGGTTGATCCTAGTAGAATTCACAAATAAAGATTCACCAATCATTCATATACTTTGTTTGCAAACTAAACACAGAACACATATGTTTTCTTCTTATATAGAAACACAGACATCAAAGCAAATGCATCAGAAATATGTGAAAACTCTATACCACTGATTCAGCTGACTAAAAAGTATATACCATCCATGTAAAATCAGCGAGCACTCAGAATACTTAAAGTCGGCTTAACTGTCTTCCTCCAATGATAGGTTTAGATAATTCAGGTAACAATCTGTTTTTGTTTACATATAACCACTACATTTTTCCAGTCTGCCTCGCTTCCTAATTTTCTTTTGCACAGAGAAAAACATGCTAATTAGAAAATAATTGCAGAGAGGTGCCTTAAAGGGCCATGAAACCCACATTTTTTCTTTCATGATTTAGAAAGACAATGTAATTTTAAACATCTTTCTAATTTACTTATATTATCTAATTTGTTTTATTCTCTTGATATTCTTTGCTGAAAAGCATATCTAGATATGCTCAGTAGCTGCTGATTGGTTGCTGCACATAGAAGCCTCGTGTGATTGGCTCACCATGTGCATTGCTTTTTCTTCAACTAAGGATATCTAAAAAATGAAGCAAAATAAATAATAGAAGTAAATTGTAATGTTGTTTAAATTTCTAGTCTCTATCTGAATCATGAAAGAAAGATTTTGGGTTTAGTGGCCCTTTAAGACACAGGGAACTTAAAATCACCTTCATTGATTGGCTGGGGAATTACTTTGTTCTGATGGAAAACAAAGCCTGCCATTAATGCTCAAAGGTAGAAGTCATGGCTTAAGAAAATATAGAACTCCAATTGATGAACCAAAGACAGATCTACAGCTTTTTGAAAGAGACTACTGGTCCCTTCCAGCTTTAGTAATGACTTGCCATGTTATGAACTGTGAGACCACTGAAACTTAGCGTTTAATTAATTAATCATGTAAAAACTCCATATGAATGCATGCAGACCAGGCGGAGAAGCTTTCAAACCAAAAAAGAGCCTAAGAAGTGGATCTTCTACCTTATAATAAAGCTGTGATATACAGTATGTAAATTAAGTGACAGTGGAAAGATAATAGGCATGTTTATCAAAACTGGAGACTAGGGATACTTTGACCAGCATGGGAGAAATACCACTAATTCTATTCTGCTATGTAAAATCTCTAAAATCTCTTAAAGAACAACAAAGACTAGAGGAAAATTAATTAAATACATAAGCTACCTAAAAATACTGCAGTATGGTGAAGGTGTCTATGCATACTCTTCCAGGAACAGAAATTGACCAACCTCTCTAGTTGACAGATACTATAAGATCTATAACTGACCTTCATTAATACTGCACCAGGAGATAAAAAAACATTTGTTTACATTTTGGATGATTTATTTGACAAAAGCTTTGTCCATGAGATAATCTTATGTGATGCCTATTTGAAGTATTTCCCCTCAGTTAAAAATCCATATAGATTCTTCATCAATACAGATTTGCCTGTTGTCCAACTGCTTTAGATAAAGCGATTCTTCAAAGTTGTTTCCCATCAGTGGTGAAGAATATCCATTAATAGTGTACCAGATAACTGCCCTATTCCAAAATTGGACCATATGTAATTCTGGAAAATATCTTTATTATATTTGAAATATGAAATCAAGGCAATAACTTCAATATAAACACTAAAAAAACTACTTTCAAAAAGTAGACTTAAATTGATGACATGCTCCCGAAGGCTTACTGCATGGTCAGTAAATCCAAGGACCATGTATCTATAAATTTCTTCCAAAGATTAAATAACATTTGATGGTCTACACCATGTTCAACTGAGTGAAAAATGCTCATGTTCTCATGAAGACACGCAATTGACTGTTGAATAAGATGACTTTTCTTTAGGTTTAATATTTAACCATACCTTGTTGAGGAAGGACATCATGAAGTCTATGTTCACATGTGTTATGTTTATAAGAGGAGACGATAAAGATATTATTTTCTAGGCAATGGCACACTACATCAATTTGTTTAGAGCTCCCTATGATTTTGAGACAATGGCCCACTGCCATGAAAACTACTGATTACATCCCCAAAGCTAAGTATCTGAAGTACCTGCTAATATTTGTATATATATTTATCAATATGTTAATCTATTTTTTCTTGCCATTATCTTGTTGTCTTTTAATAATGCTTTATATTATGGCTAAGGGCTTATATGATTCTGGAAATTTTTCCCACTTGCCACAATCCAAAGAACAACTGTTTTTGTTCAATTGTACCATAAGAAAGAAAAAGGAAAGTCAGATTAGGCCTTAATATGATACTATGAATATAAAGTAAAAAATGATATTATGTAATATTTTCACAAAGTCATAGCATTCTTAAAGTGACAATAAACACCTTGTAATGACAAAACATTTCTGTTGTGTTGCTATAGAATATCATATAAGCCAAGAGTAAAAAAAAAATTAAAACAACTATCATCCTTTTTACTGGAAATGTTTTTCAATAGCTACCCACTATCTCCTTTTTTTTGGAGAAATCAATCTGGGCTTAAGTCTGCAGACAACAAGGCTGGCAACACCCATAATGTTAATATTAACTTAATTGTTTTGCAGCTGTTATCAGTTAAAGCCAATTGGGGGAATTATATGTAGTAGAGTTAGCCTTGGGAAGTCATGAAGGTGCATTTCTAGTTGTTTCATTACACATAACTAAATATTTTAAATAAAACCTCAAGGTGCTAATGTCCCTTTAAAAGGTGTGTAATATTTAAACAAACCCCATAGTAAGGTCAACGTGAAGAGGCAAAACTTATTGTCACCTGCTCTACCAAATCGCCAACATGAAGTCATAGCACTAATAGAATATACTCTTAATCTAAATGGTGGAAATTTATTCTTAACATTAAGAATAGTAGAACAAATCAGATAAATCTTGGAGGCCTCCTGTATCTTTTGTAAACAATATAAAATATCTGTTATCCATTGTAGCTGTCAATAATCACTATAATTATACTACTATCATAACAGTGAAAGTAAGCTACAGCTTCATTATTTGTATTAGGACAGAATGACAGAACACCAGTATGAGAATAAACATTTTGAGAAACAACTACCTCTGGGAGAAAGTATTTCTAAGAAATTTGTTAAAAAAAAAAAACATCAATACAAAGAGGCCATTCTCCTAAATGAATACACTGGTGATTGAAAAGATAAATATCTTAGTTCTGAGGACTTAAAATGTCTAAAATCACCTTCTGACTGACTACTTCCCAGCTGAAGATGGAACACTTCATTCTACATCAAATGTAATGCATCAGATCTTGACATAACGTTGAAACAAAATGGAGAAACAGAAAATTGATTTCCCTTAAATGAGTTTCTAGTGACTTGTTATACCAGCTGCTGAGTATAAAATGTATGTGAAAGTGTTCATTTAGCTTTATTTTTTATATGAAATAGCATTTTTCCTAGTTAAAACCACAATCCATTTCAGTGTGCTGAGCTTTAATGCAAAACAGACACCCTTATCTGATCTATATTTTTATGTACAATGGTCAGTTTATCTAATCTCAGTCGACTTGCACACAAGTTCCTACTTAGAGATAGTATAATTGAAAATGTACCACCACTACCACTGGGAGTGTAATTCCTTTGGCAGCTTTATGTTTTACATAACTTCTCTATAACCAGTACTTACAGGGGCATAAAATTAATTTTTTTATAAGAATCAGATAGAACATACATTTCAAAACAATGTTTCAATTTACTTGTTTCATTCTCTAGGTATCCTTTTTGAAGGAGAATAAATTCACTTCTGGGAACTAAACACATCAGTAATCAAATGACAATAGAAATATATGTGCAGCCACCAATCAGCAGAAAGCGCCTGAGGTTACCTTGGTATCCCTTTTAGCAGAGGATTTCAAGAGAGCTAAGCAAATTAGATAATAAAAGTAAATTGGAAAGTTTTTTAAAATGTTATGCTCTATCTGAATCACGAAAGAGTTTAATATCCCTGAAAGTGCTGAAATCTTCAGTGTAGGTGGCGATAGAACAGGCACAAACAGATATTTTAATTTACATATTAAAGGGACATTCCAGTAAAATCTGGAATGCACAGAGGCAGTTTTGAATAGAAGCAGTTTTGCAATATACATGTATTAGCAAAATGTTTCTAGTCAAAGCTACAGCTCATTCAAGAGTGTACGTTTACTCCATGTACTAGCAATTTAAACATAGCACTTGCTCAGAGGGTCTAATGTTCTTGTATTCGCAGGTAATAACTCAATTTGCATCATTGCAGACACAACAGAAGCCCCACCGGCTCTCTGAGCAGCTGCAGTGTTTAAAATGCTGGTGCACTGAGAATATCTTGCTATGCTTCACATGCACGTGCAGAGACAAATGCTAACACTAAAACAGTCTTCAGCAACAATTACCAAGAGAATAAAGCAAATTTTATAATAGAAGTAAATTGGAAAGTTGTTTAAAATTGCATGCTCTATTTGAATCATATAAATGTAATTTTGACTTTACTGTCCCTTTAACGTGTGCACTGTGAATTTGTGACTGACTTCACATGAGTTGTAGATATAGGATAGTGTGGTTATTATGGTCCAGAGACTCTAATAGAAATGAATATCTGTCTCTATTATTGGGAGCTGTTGCTACACAGCTTCAAGGCAATTTAGTGCAGCACCAGTTTGGTTGCAGACAAGACATTATTGATAATGACAGGGTTGGAGGCGCTATACAGCTACCTTGTCACTTTGAAAAACAATAGGCATGGGAGTGTGCCTATTGGTTCTACAAAGGTATCACAAACAAAGTAGCTAATGGAAAAGGATCATTTTGTCAAAGGTGGAAAAATAGAAACAATGTGCAACAGAAAATCTCTAAAATACTGAAGCTAGATTTTTAAAATACATTCGGCTAGATTACGAGTTGTGTGTTAGGGTTAAAAAGCAGCATTGAGAGGTCCTAACTCCTAACGCTGCTTTTTAATGCCCGCTGGTATTACGAGTCTTGCAGGTACAGGTGTACCGCTTACTTTTTTGCCCAGACTTGGAAAAAACGCAAATCCACTTAAGTAAATTGCGTATCCTTTTTTTCAATGGGACTTGCATAGCGTCGGTATTACGAGTCTGACAAAAAGTGAGCGGTACACACTCCTATCAAGACTGGCACCGCATTTTAAAGTCAGTAGTTAAGAGTTTTACACTACAACGCCGCAGCATAAAACTCTTAACTAAACTGCTACAAAGTAAACTAACACCCATAAACTCCCTATTAACCCCTAAACCGAGCCCCCCCCCCGAACATCACAAACACTAAAATAAAAATTTTAACCCCTAATCTGCCAAACCAGACATAGCCACCACTATAATAAATATATTAACCCCTAAACCGCCGTACTCCCGCATTGCAAACATTAGTTAAATAGTATTAACCCCTAATCTGCCGTCCCTAACATCGACGCCACCTACCTACATTTATTAACCCCTAATCTGCCGCCCTCAATGTCGCCGCCACTATATTAAAGTTATTAACCCCTAAACCTAAGTCTAACCCTAACACCCCCTAACTTAAATATAATTAAAATAAATATAAATAAAATTACTATAATTAACTAAATTATTCCTATTTAAAACTAAATACTTACCTATAAAATAAACCCTAAGCTAGCTACAATATAACTAATAGTTACATTGTATCTAGCTTAGGGTTTAATTTTATTTTACAGGCAAGTTTGTATTTATTTTAACTAGGTACAATAGTTATTAAATAGTTATTAACTATTTAATAACTACCTAGTTAAAATAAATACAGAAGTACCTGTAAAATAAAACCTAACCTAAGTTACAATTACACCTAACACTACAATTAAATTATTTCCCTAAATTAAATATACAATTAAATACAATTAAATTAAATTATCTAAAGTACAAAAACAAACACTAAATTACAGAAAATAATAAACAAATTGCAAGATTTTTAAACTAATTACACCTAATCTAATCCCCCTAACAAAATAAAAAGCCCTACCCTACACTAAATTACAAAAAGCCCTTCAATCTTAGAACTTCAATCCTATTGGCTGATTGCATCAGCCAATAGGATTTTTTCTACCTTAATTCCGATTGGCTGATAGAATTCTATCAGCCAATCGGAATTGAAGGGATGCCATCTTGGATGATGTCATTTAAAGGAACCTTCATTCAGTCTTAGCCATCATCAGAAGAGGATGCCCTGCGTCGAATGTCTTGAAGATTGTCCCGCTCCGCGCTGGATGGATGAAGATAGAAGATGCCGTCTGGATGAAGACTTCGCCCGGCTTGGATAAAGACTACTCCCGGTTTCCTTGAAGACTTCGGCCCGGTTGGATGAAGACTTCTCCCGGTAAGGTGACCTTCAAGGGGTTAGTGTTAGGTTTTTTAAGGGGGTATTGGGTGGGTTTTAGAGTAGGGTTGGTTGTGTGGGTGGTGGGTTTTAATGTTGGGGGATTTGTAATTTTTTTTACAGGTAAAAAAGCTGATTACTTTGGGGCAATGCCCCGCAAAAGGCCCTTTTAAGGGCTATTTGTAATTTAGTGTAGGGTAGGGCTTTTTTATTTTGGGGGGGGGGGTATTTTTATTTTGTTAGGGGGATTAGATTAGGTGTAATTAGTTTAAAAATCATGTAATTTGTTTACTATTTTCTGTAATTTAGTGTTTGTTTGTTTTTGTACTTTAAATAATTTAATTTAATTGTATTTAATTTAGGGAAATAATTTAATTGTAGTGTAGTGTTAGATGTTAGTGTAACTTATGTTAGGTTTTATTTTACAGGTACTTTTGTATTTATTTTAGCTAGGTGGTTATTAAATAGTTAATAACTAATTAATAACTATTGTACCTAGGTAAAATAAATACAAACTTGCCTGTAAAATAAAAATAACCCCCTAAGATAGCTACAATGTAACTATTAGCTATATTGTAGCTATCTTAGGGTTTATTTTACAGGTAAGTATTTAGTTTTAAATAGGAATAATTTAGTTAATAATAGTAATTTTATTTAGATTTCTTTTAATTATATTTAAGTTAGGGGGTGTTAGGTTTAGGGTTAGACTTAGGTTTAGGGGTTAATAACTTTAATATAGTGGCGGCGACGTTGGGGGCGGCAGATTAGGGGTTAATAAATGTAGGTAGGTGGCGTCGATGTTAGGGCCGGCAGATTAGGGGTTAATAAATGTAGGTAGGTGGCGGCGACATTGGGGGCGGCAGATTAGGGGTTAATAAATATAATGTAGGTGTCGGCGATGTTGGGGGCAGCAGATTAGGGGTTCATAAGTATAATGTAGGTGGCGGCGGTGTCCGGAGCGGCAGATTAGGGGTTAATAATATAATGTAGATTGCGGCAATGTCGGGGCAGCAGATTAGGGGTTAATAAGTGTAAGATTAGGGGTGTTTAGACTCGGGGTTCATGTTAGGGTGTTAGGTGTAGACATAAAATGTATTTCCCAATAGGAATCAATGGGGCTGCCTTAAGGAGTTTTACGCTGCTTTTTGGCAGGCGTTAGACTTTTTTTTCAGCCGGCTCTCCCTGTTGACTCCTATGGGGAAATCGTGCACGAGCATGTTACACCAGCTCACCGCTAACGTAAGCAGCGCTGGTATTGGAGTGCGGTAATGATCAAAATTTTGCTCAACGCTCAATTCTTGTCTGTGTTGTAAAAACCTGTAATACCAGCGCTGTCTGTATGTGAGCGGTGAACATAAACTGCTCGTTAGCACCGCACAGTCTCTAACGCAAAACTCGTAATCTAGGTGATAGTGAAGGAGAAAGAGAGGGATATATGTAGAGTAGGGGGAAAAGAGCAAAGGTCAGATTCTGTATGAGTTGCTACATTGATAATTGCTTTCTTCATGAACATTTTTGAAAACTATTTATCTACTGAGCATTTTGGTTTACAAAAAACATTAGGGTGGAAAATGACTTTGAGGAAAGAAAATTGTTTAGTATTTAGCTAAAATCAATAAACAGACAAAAAAAAAAAACAACTTCAAGTTGTTTTGCTTCCAATTGCACATTCCTAGTTTTGACTTTATAAAGCTGTTAAGTGGCTTTCACGCAAAATTTTGTTTACTTTTGCTTACTTTTCCCTCCCTAAGCTTCTATGGTGTCACATGCTTTTAAAATGTGGATTATCAGTTTTGCATCAACAATTATGATAGGCAAATCATTCTTTGCAATAGTAACTAAGTTGAATTAGTGCTAAACCACCTTAAGGGAATACAAGAGGGCAGGCATCTCCAGTCTGCACATTTGCAAACAGACGGCCAGATTACGAGTTTTGCGTTATGAGGTGTGCGGTACTAACTTGAACGTTATTCCCACCGCTCACTTTCCTACAGCGTTGGTATTACAGGTTTTTTATTAACCCGGCATTTAAAGGCAAAATTGTGCTCCATACTGCACTCCAATACCAGCACTGCTTAAGTCAGCGGTGAGCTGGTTGTACGTGCTCGTGCATGATTTCCCTATAGACATCAATGGGGAGAGCCGGATGAAAAAAAGCAGTGTAAAGCTCTGTAACGCAGCCCCATTGTTTCCTATGGGGAAACACATTTTATGTTTAAACCTAACACCCTAACATGAACCCGAGTCTAAACACCCCTAATCTTACACTTATTAACCCCTAATCTGCCGCCCCTGACATCGCCGACACCTACATTATACTTATTCACCCCTAATCTGCCGCTCCAGACATCGCCGCCACCTACATTATACTTATGAACCCCTAATCTGCTGCCCCCAACATCGCCGACACCTACCTTATACTTATTAACCCCTAATCTGCTGCCCAAAACATCGCCGACACCTACATAATGTTATTAACCCCTAATCTGCCGCCCCCAACGTTGCCGCAACCTACCTACACTTATTAACCCCAAATCTGCTGCCCCAACGTCGCCGCCACTATAATAAACATATTAACCCCTAATCTGTCGTCCCTAACATCGCCGCCACCTACCTACATTTATTAACCCCTAATCTGCTGCCCCCAACATCGCCGACACCTACCTTATACTTATTAACCCCTTATCTTCTGCCCACAACATCGCCGACACCTACATAATGTTATTAACCCCTAATCTGCCGCCCCCAACGTCGCCGCAACCTACCTACACTTATTAACCCCAAATCTACCGCCCCCAACTTCGCCGCCACTATAACTAAATTTATTAACCACTAAACCTAAGTCTAACCCTAACTTAAATATAATTAAAATAAATATAAATAAAAATTTCTATCATTAACTAAATAATTCCTATTTAAAACTAAATACTTACCTATAAAATAAGCCCTTAGCTAGCTACAATATAACTAATAGTTACATTGTAGCTAACTTAGGGTTTATTTTTAATTTACAGGCAAGTTTATATTTATTTTAACTAGGTAGAATAGTTACTAAATAGTTATTAACTATTAACTAACTACCTAGCTAAAATAATCCCCCTAACAAAATAAAAAGTCCTACCCTACACTAAATTACAAAAAGCCCTTCAATCTTAGAACTTCAATCCTATTGGCTGATTGCATCTTATTCTATCAGCCAATCGGAATTGAAGGGACGCCATCTTGGATGATGTCATTTAAAGGAACCTTCATTCAGTCTTAGCCATCGTCAGAAGAGGATGCCCCGCGTCGAATGTCTTGAAGATTGTCCCGCTCTGCGCTGGATGGATGAAGATAGAAGATGCCGTCTGGATGAAGACTTCTGCCCGTCTGGAGGACCACTTCGCCCGGCTTGGATAAAGACTACTCCCGGTTTCCTTGAGGACTTCGACCCGGTTGGATGAAGACTTCTCCCGGTAAGGTGATCTTCAAGGGGTTAGTGTTAGGTTTTTTAAGGGGGTATTGGGTGGGTTTTAGAGTAGGGTTGGTTGTGTGGGTGGTGGGTTTTAATGTTGGGGGATTTGTAATTTTTTTTACATGTAAAAAAGCTGATTACTTTGTGGCAATGCCCCGCAAAAGGCCCTTTTAAGGGCTATTTGTAATTTAGTGTAGAGTAGGGCTTTTTTATTTTGGGGGGGGTATTTTTATTTTGTTAGGGGGATTAGATTAGGTGTAATTAGTTTAAAAATCATGTAATTTGTTTACTATTTTCTGTAATTTAGTGTTTGTTTGTTTTTGTACTTTAAATAATTTAATTTGATTGTATTTAATTTAGGGAAATAATTTAATTGTAGTGTAGTGTTAGATGTTAGTGTAACTTATGTTAGGTTTTATTTTACAGGTACTTTTGTACTTATTTTAGCTAGGTGGTTATTAAATAGTTAATAACTAATTAATAACTATTGTACCTAGGTAAAATAAATACAAACTTGCCTGTAAAATAAAAATAACCCCCTAAAATAGCTACAATGTAACTATTAGCTATATTGTAGCTATCTTAGGGTTTATTTTACAGGTAAGTATTTAGTTTTAAATAGGAATAATTTAGTTAATAATAGTAATTTTATTTAGATTTCTTTTAATTATATTTAAGTTAGGGGGTGTTAGGTTTAGGGTTAGACTTAGGTTTAGGGGTTAATAACTTTAATATAGTGGCGGCGACGTTGGGGGCGGCAGATTAGGGGTTAATAAATGTAGGTAGGTGGCGTCGATGTTAGGGCCGGCAGATTAGGGGTTAATAATATTTAACTAATGTTTGCGAGGCGGGAGTGTGGCGGTTTAGGGTGTTAATATGTTTATTATAGTGGTGGCGACGTTGGGGGCAGCAGATTAGGGGTTAATAAATGTAGGTAGGTGGCGGCGACATTGGGGGCGGCAGATTAGGGGTTAATAAATATAATGTAGGTGTTGGCGATGTTGGGGGCAGCAGATTAGGGGTTCATAAGTATAATGTAGGTGGTGGCGGTGTCCGGAGCGGCAGATTAGGGGTTAATAATATAATGTAGATTGCGGCAATGTCGGGGCAGCAGATTAGGGGTTAATAAGTGTAAGATTAGGGGTGTTTAGACTTGGGGTTCATGTTAGGGTGTTAGGTGTAGACATAAAATGTATTTCCCAATATGAATCAATGGGGCTGCCTTAAGGAGTTTTACGCTGCTTTTTGGCAGGCGTTAGACTTTTTTTTCAGCCGGCTCTCCCTGTTGATTCCTATGGGGAAATCGTGCACGAGCACGTTACACCAGCTCACCGCTAACGTAAGCAGCGCTGGTATTGGAGTGCGGTCATGATCAAAATTTTGCTCAACGCTCAATTCTTGTCTGTGTTGTAAAAACCTGTAATACCAGCACTGTCTGTATGTGAGCGGTGAACATAAACTGCTCGTTAGCACCGCACAGTCTCTAACGCAAAACTCGTAATCTAGGTGATAGTGAAGGAGAAAGAGAGGGATATATGTAGAGTAGGGGGAAAAGAGCAAAGGTCAGATTCTGTATGAGTTGCTACATTGATAATTGCTTTCTTCATGAACATTTTTGAAAACTATTTATCTACTGAGCATTTTGGTTTACAAAAAACTTTTGGGTGGAAAATGACTTTGAGGAAAGAAAATTGTTTAGTATTTAGCTAAAATCAATAAACAGACAAAAAACAACAACTTCAAGTTGTTTTGCTTCCAATTGCACATTCCTAGTTTTGTCTTTATAAAGCTGTTAAGTGGCTTTCACGCAAGATTTCGTTTACTTTTGCTTACTTTTCCCTCCCTAAGCTTCTATGGTGTCACATGCTTTTAAAATGTGGATTATCAGTTTTGCATCAACAATTATGATAGGCAAATCATTCTTTGCAATAGTAACTAAGTTGAATTAGTGCTAAACCACCTTAAGGGAATACAAGAGGGCAGGCATCTCCAGTCTGCACATTTGCAAACAGACGGCCAGATTACGAGTTTTGCGTTATGAGGTGTGCGGTACTAACTTGCACGTTATTCCCACCGCTCACTTTCCTACAGCGTTGGTATTACAGGTTTTTACAAACCCGGCATTTAAAGGCAAAATTGTGCTCCATACTGCACTCCAATACCAGCACTGCTTAAGTCAACGGTGAGCTGGTTGTACGTGCTCGTCCATGATTTCCCTATAGACATCAATGGGGGGAGCCGGATGAAAAAAAGCAGTGTAAAGCTCTGTAACGTAGCCCCATTGATTCCTACGGGGAAACACATTTTATGTTTAAACCTAACACCCTAACATGAACCCCGAGTCTAAACACCCCTAATCTTTCACTTATTAACCCCTAATCTGCCGCCCCTGGCATCGCCGACACCTACATTATACTTATTCACCCTTAATCTGCCGCTCCAGACATCGCCGCCACCTACATTATACTTATGAACCCCTAATCTGCTGCCCCCAACATCGCCGACACCTACCTTATACTTATTAACCCCTAATCTGCTGCCCACAACATCGCCGACACCTACATAATGTTATTAACCCCTAATCTGCCGCCCCCAATGTCGCCGCAACCTACCTACACTTATTAACCCCAAATCTGCTGCCCCAACGCCGCCGCCACTATAATAAACATATTAACCCCTAATCTGTCGTCCCTAACATCGCCGCCACCTACCTACATTTATTAACCCCTAATCTACCGCCCCCAACTTCGCAGCCACTATAACTAAATTTATTAACCCCTAAACCTAAGTCTAACCCTAACTTAAATATAATTAAAATAAATATAAATAAAAATTTCTATCATTAACTAAATAATTCCTATTTAAAACTAAATACTTACCTATAAAATAAACCCTTAGCTAGCTACAATATAACTAATAGGGAATTTATTTAATTGTAGTGTAGTGTTAGGGGTTAGTGTAACTTAGGGTTTATTTTTAATTTACAGGCAAGTTTATATTTATTTTAACTAGGTAGAATAGTTACTAAATAGTTATTAACTATTTACTAACTACCTAGCTAAAATAAATACAAATTTATCTGTAAAATAAAACCTAACCTAAGTTACACTAACCCCTAACACTACACTACAATTAAATAAATTCCCTAAATTAAATACAATTAACTAAATTCAAAACAATTAGCTAAATTACAAAAAAAAAAAGCTAAATTACAGAAAATAAAAAACAAATTACAAGATCTTTAAACTAATTACACCTAATAGCCCTATCAAAATAAAAATAGCCCCCCAAAATAAAAAAACCCTAGCCTAAACTAAACTACCAATAGCCCTTAACAGTGCCTTTTGCAGGGCATTGCCCCAAAGAAATCAGCTCTTTTACCTGTAAAAAAATATATACAAACAACCCTACCCAGCTCTTTAGCTCTATTGCGGCCCAAAGCCCTAACCTAAAAATAAAACCCACCCAATACACCCTTAAAAAATCCTTGAACTAACCCCCGAAGATCCACTTACCGGGAGAAGTCTTCATCCAAGCGGCAAGATGTCCTCAACGAAGCCGGCAGAAGTGGTCCTGCAGATGGGCAGAAGTCTTCACCCAGACGGCATCTTCTATCTTCATCCTTCCGACGCGGAGCGGCTAAATCTTCAAGGCATCCGGCGAGGAGCATCCTCTTCTTTTGACGTCTTCTTGCTAAATGAAGGTTCCTTTAAATGACGTCATCCAAGATGTCGTCCCTTAGATTTCAAAATGGCTGATAGAATTCTATCAGCCAATCGGAATTAAGGTTGAAAAAATCCTATTGGCTGATGCAATCAGCCAATAGAATTGAACTTCAATCCTATTGGCTGATTTAATCAGCCAATAGGATTGAGCTTGCATTCTATTGGCTGTTTCAATCAGCCAATAGAATGCAAGCTCAATCATATTTGCTGATTGCATCAGCCAATAGGATTTTTTCAACCTTAATTCCGATTGGCTGATAGAATTCTATCAGCCAATCGGAATCTAAGGGACGCCATCTTGGATGACATCATTTAAAGGAACCTTCATTCAGCAAGAAGATGTCAGAAGAAGAGGATGCTCCATGCTGGATGTCTTGAAGATGGAGCCGCTCCTCGTCGGAAGGATGAAGATAGAAGATGCCGTCTGGGTGAAGACTTCTGCCCATCTGGAGGACCACTTCTGCCCATCTGGAGGACTACTTCTGCCGGCTTCATTGAGGAAATCTTGCCACTTGGATGAAGACTTCTCCCTGTAAGTGGATCTTCAGGGGTTAGTGTTAGGATTTTTTAATGGTGTATTGGGTGGGTTTTGTTTTTAGGTTAGGGCTTTGGGCTGCAATAGAGCTAAATGCCCTTTTAAGGGCAATGACCTTTTATGGGCAATGGGGAGCTTAGTTTTTTTTAGTTAGGGTTTTATTTGGGGGGTTGGTTGTGTGGGTGGTGGGTTTTACTGTTGGGGGCTGTTTGTATTTTTTTTTACAGGTAAAAGAGCTGATTTCTTTGGGGCAATGCCCAACAAAAGGCCCTTTTAAGGGCTATTGGTAGTTTAGTTTAGGCTAGGGTTTTTTTTATTTTGAGGGGTCTTTTTATTTTGATAGTGCTATTAGATTAGGTGTAATTAGTTTAAAGATCTTGTAATTTGTTTTTTATTTACTGTAATTTAGTGTTTGTTTTTTGTTTTATTTAGCTAATTGTTTTGAATTTAGTTAATTATATTTAATTTAGGGAATTTATTTAATTGTAGTGTAGTGTTAGGTGTTATTGTAACTTAGGATATTTTTTATTTTACAGGTAAATTTGTTTTTATTTTAGCTAGGTAGTTAGTAAATAGTTAATAACTATTTAGTAACTATTCTACCTAGTTAAAATAAATACAAACTTGCATGTAAAATAAAAATAAACCCTAAGCTAGCTACAATGTAACTATTAGTTATATTGTAGCTAGCTTAGGGTTTATTTTATAGGTAAGTATTTAGTTTTAAATAGGAATTATTTAGTTAATGATAGGAATTTTATTTATATGTTGAAAACACAAAGAGAGAGCGCCTAATGGTGTAATATCGTCAAGATCAAAAGTGATACAAACATAAAAAGTATCTGCCAAGTGGATACTCACAAAGAGCTTAGCACTCGCAAGTAGTGCATACAGGCGGGCTGACCTTTGTACAGCAGTCAGGAAGGATGAAGATAGAAGCAGTCGGAAGGATGAAGATAGAAGATGCCGTCTGGGTGAAGACTTCTGCCCATCTGGAGGACCACTTCTGCCCGTCTGGAGGACTACTTCTGCCGGCTTCATTGAGGAAATCTTGCCACTTGGATGAAGACTTCTCCCTGTAAGTGGATCTTCAGGGGTTAGTGTTAGGATTTTTTAATGGTGTATTGGGTGGGTTTTGTTTTTAGGTTAGGGCTTTGGGCTGCAATAGAGCTAAATGCCCTTTTAAGGGCAATGACCTTTTATGGGCAATGGGGAGCTTAGTTTTTTTTTAGTTAGGGTTTTATTTGGGGGGTTGGTTGTGTGGGTGGTGGGTTTTACTGTTGGGGGCTGTTTGTATTTTTTTTTACAGGTAAAAGAGCTGATTTCTTTGGGGCAATGCCCAACAAAAGGCCCTTTTAAGGGCTATTGGTAGTTTAGTTTAGGCTAGGGTTTTTTTTATTTTGGGGGGTCTTTTTTATTTTGATAGTGCTATTAGATTAGGTGTAATTAGTTTAAAGATCTTGTAATTTGTTTTTTATTTACTGTAATTTAGTGTTTGTTTTTTGTTTTATTTAGCTAATTGTTTTGAATTTAGTTAATTATATTTAATTTAGGGAATTTATTTAATTGTAGTGTAGTGTTAGGTGTTATTGTAACTTAGGATATTTTTTATTTTACAGGTAAATTTGTTTTTATTTTAGCTAGGTAGTTAGTAAATAGTTAATAACTATTTAGTAACTATTCTACCTAGTTAAAATAAATACAAACTTGCCTGTAAAATAAAAATAAACCCTAAGCTAGCTACAATGTAACTATTAGTTATATTGTAGCTAGCTTAGGGTTTATTTTATAGGTAAGTATTTAGTTTTAAATAGGAATTATTTAGTTAATGATAGGAATTTTATTTATATGTTGAAAACACAAAGAGAGAGCGCCTAATGGTGTAATATCGTCAAGATCAAAAGTGATACAAACATAAAAAGTATCTGCCAAGTGGATACTCACAAAGAGCTTAGCACTCGCAAGTAGTGCATACAGGCGGGCTGACCTTTGTACAGCAGTCAGTACGCTGAATGTGTGGAAGTCGTGTCGGAGATCTGTTATGATAGAAAAAGAACACAGAAGACCAATGGTGCAATATCGTCTAAATCCAAATGGACACGGCAAAAGAACACAGTTTCAGCAAGATGTATACTCACAATGGAGTTGGCACTCGCAAGTAGTGCATTTAGGCAGGCTGACCTTAATACAGCAGTCAGCACGCTGATTGTTTGTAGCTGTTATCGGCTTAGGCTTGTCCTCCGCACCCAGCGTGTGTACTGAATTCTCAGCTGTGGCTCAACTGTTCGCTGAGGGAAGGAAATCCTCTAGGTATGACGTGAACACACCAAAAAATGCACCTGAGGCTTGTTGAAGGCTCAGAATACACAAGGTGCATACAAGTTGTTGTTCAGATTAGTAGGTCACAGAATAAAAACGGGTGACTAAAAAAATATTTTTGAAATTACCAATAAAAAAGGAAGTCAGCGGACAAAATGTTAGGTAAAAATAATTTAAAAGAAATTTATTTAAGAGCTAAATACAACGCGTTTCTCGGCCGATAAAGCTCACTGGCCGTTTCATCATACCTACCTGATGAAACGGCCAGTGAGCTTTATCGGCCGAGAAACGCGTTGTATTTAGCTCTTAAATAAATTTCTTTTAAATTATTTTTACCTAACATTTTGTACGCTGACTTCCTTTTTTATAGCACAGATAACACGCACATTTCTTGTGCATTAGTATAGCGCACCCTATCGTATAATTTTATATTGTACTTTTTTTACTTATTTATTTATATGTATTTGAATTATATTTAAGTTAGGGGGTGTTAGTATTAGGGTTAGACTTAGGTTTAGGGGTTAATAAATTTAATATAGTGGTGGCGACGTTGGGGGCGGCAGATTAGGGGTTAATAAATGTAGGTAGGTGGCGGCGATGTTAGGGACAGCAGATTAGGGGTTACTAATATTTAACTAATGTTTGCAAGGCAGCAGTGTGGCGGTTTAGGGGTTAATATGTTTATTATAGTGGCGGTGATGTCCGGAGCGGCAGATTAGGGGTTAATAATTTTATTTAAGTGTTTGCGATGCGGGAGGTCCTTGGTTTAGGGGTTAATAGGTAGTTTATGGGTGTTAGTGTACTTTTTAGCACTTCAGTTATGAGTTTTATGCTACAGCGTTGTAGTGTAAAACTCATAGCTACTGACTTTAGAATGTGTTACGAATCTTGACGGGGTAGGCTGTACTGCTCACTTTTTGGCCTCCCAGGACAAGCTCGTAATACCGGCGCTATGGAAGTCCCATAGAAAAAAGATTATACACAATTTGCGCAAGTTGATTTGCGTTAAGGCCAAAAAAGTGTGCGGGACAGCTGTACCTACAAGACTCATAATACCAGCGGTAGTAAAAAAGCAGCGTTATGAGACTTAACGCTGCTTTTTTACTCATAACGCAAGACTCGTAACCTAGCCAAGAGTTTGTGCTATATCTAAATATTAGTCTGTAACTGGTTAGCAATGGTTTTTTTGTTCTGGGGGACAGGGAAATCAGTGAAAAGAATAAACATAAAAACAATATACTCAAGTGACAAATTAAAGCTGCAGTTTTCATTGCAAAATGATTCTTATACATGAAGTTACATAATCAGGAAGTTTACAATTTGTTTTTAGTGTTATTTTAATTGTATTAAATTTACTTATACCAAAGGGACAGTGAATAATATTTTTAAATTGGAAAGTGAGACTTTTTCTACAAAATATTACAATTGTAATTAAAATAAATCTAGCCATTTTTTAAACTGTGGTCAAGTACGAAAATCATACACAAATTCTAGTCTGTTTAAAATGTTTGTGATTAGCTTAGATGGGAATCTTAACACATTAAAAGAAAATTGTGCACCAAGTAGTTACTTCAATAATTAGAAAACATTCATTTAAATCTCAATGAAATTGATTGTATTGACAATAGGCAGTGCTGTAAATATGGGTTTTCTACTGCCTTAAAAATTCACAAATCAATACCAAATACCCTTATTAAACCCTAACATTTATATTATTAATTCTCTATTAATATCTATTTGTCTTGCAAAATATGAAATACATTAAAACAATAAATGACTGGGCCTAAATTTACATTTTCTGAGGCGACACATCTAGGATTTTTATATTTATTGTGTACATACAATGTTGCATCTATGTACATGTATGTTGATCCCAACTTGGGTATTTAAACAGTGAACTGAATTTTCGATGAGTAAAAAAACAACAAAAAATATATAATAACTTAATATAATTTAAATAATTATTTTTTCCTCTTTGATGAAGATAAATTATTCTTCAAAATTAAGTACTACTGCAGAAACAAAATTTGTCATGAGTTACACCAAACTCTTTATAAAAAGAGAAAAAAATGAATTGAAAATAATAATCTAAGCAAACACCTAGTACTGTGGTGTCGCTATATAGATGATATTTTTTGTATTAAGTTACCTATTTTTGGCTAACATTAATGTGAATGTAGTGCAAAAATAAAATAAAAGCTCACTTTAAACATTTTGATTGCAGTAATTGAAAACATGCAGCAGTGTTTTTCCCTGAAAACAGAGATACCCTGTTTTCAGGGTAAACCTTGGCTTTAGCTTATTCCAACAGGGAAATAGAAGTACTGGCTAGCATTCTAAATAATCTCAGCAGCATAGAGACCTTTAGATCATTAGCCACTTAGAATCTATTGTTATTTAGAAATCTGGGTTATAAAACTACCCTTTCTACTAATACCCACTAAAATAAATGAGAGAACAAACTATATACATAGAATTTGAAGTCAGATTTAATATTCCAGATGCAATACACACAACATGACCAAAAAACATCCATCCCAGAAGTTGCTTACATAAGTTATCTCAAAAAACCTGCAACATTGCATGGACATTATCTACAATCTCACTGAGGCCCTGATGATCGAAAGTGCTGCAATGCAGCAAAATATTCAAAAGGGGCCAGTCACAAAGTAAAGAAAGACGGCAAATTATTCTAAAGAACTGACAGTATTGTTTAAAGGCAGCATCACCGAGAGACATCTTACCATACATTTCAGTGGGTGGCGATGCGTCTCTAAAACTGGCGATATATTCAAAGAAGCATAACCACCTCCATCAAAGGTGTAATGTAAATGATCCCTTTACACAGTACTGTATTACAATACAAGTTACACATGTTAACTGAAATTTAAATTCCTGTTCTTACAATACCATAGTGAATTAAATATATCAGTAATACACCTATAGGAGCTGGGGGATTATGGGTATATAACTTGTTAACTGTATATGTATTGTAGAGTATAATCTTAGAATATGTATGTAAACTTAAAGTGTAATTGTAAAAAATGTGTATTTTGTCCTTAGGTGTGTTTGTTTTACTTATTTTAAGAATGCAATTGTGTTTTCCATAAAATATTGCAATCGTGATGGTGTAATTGTGTTTTTCTTATAACATTGTGATCGCACTTTAGGAAAGTGGTCTATGTTAATAATACGCACTGTAGCATTTTTACTTATAATATTGTGATTGCACTGTAGCGAAACGTGAGTCCTGCATTCAACCCCTGGCAAAATCCTTGTTTTCTGTGTGAATTGTACTCTTAAGTCTCTCTTTTGGTATGTGTCTGTAGTATGTGAAATGTTAGGTATTTACTCTGCTGATATCTTGTCTTTATCTATGTGATGCTCAAACATTGTCAATACTTGTGATACTTCCTAAATTTAGAATTTCACTAATTGTATAACCCCAGCCTCCTCCAAATTATATTGTCTGTTTTCTCAACTTATCTCACCTTGAATAAAATTTTCCCAATTGGCCTTTTGACTGTCTTTGATCATGTCATTATCTAATTTATTGCAATCAGCTGAGTGTGCTGGCCTATAAATTTAACACTGCTATGGGGAAAGCATTGCTGGGGTGAGCATTGCAGTATTGTAACATCATCTGTTCCCATCTCTTAAGTGAACATGTATAAGTGAGACACTAAGAATTGGGCAAAATAATTATACAAGAATTGAACAAGGTACAAGGCAAGTTCTGTTGTAATTCTGTGTTTTATCCACTGTTTGACTATTTTGTAAAAATGCTCAATACCTTTGTATTCCTTTTTGCCACCTTTTGTCTCTACAACAAACTACTTTACTCAATTACTCCTTCCTCCTCACCACATGCACTGCTCATTAGCCCATCTCTCTTAACCTCACCTTACTTTTGTATTCATGAACTTCACACATTCCTAAAGACTCTCTCTCTACCTCGCACCTCATCCCAAAAACAGTTTCATTACTGCAAATCTGCATTTCATCTCATGTCCCTCTCCCTCTTGCTCATACTAGCTGCTGGTGACATATCTCATAATCCTGGTTCCCCACAACTTCCTAGCCTTGCACACTCATGTGTGTCTTTCAATAGACTTCAGAAACAAAACTCTGGTAACCTTAACCTCATTCTTCTTGCATCTAAAGCCTCCACCCACTTTACTTGTGCACTCTAGTACTCTCGCTCTGTTTGCAACAAGCTCACTTCTATCCATGATCTCTTTATCTCCCAATCTCTCAATCTTCTGGCTCTCACAGAAACCTGGCTCTCTCCTTCAGACACAGCTTCCACTGCTGCACTCTCACATGGGGGTCTTCACTTCAGCCACACTGCTAGGTCTGATAATAGATAAGGAGGTGGTGTTGGTATTTTACTTTCCTCTCGTTGCACCTTTCAACAAATACAACCCTTCTCTTCCCTCACATTTTCTTCATTTGAAAAACACACACTATTCGCTTATTCTCTCCCCTCTCTATACGTGTTGCAGTCATATACTGCCCCCCCCCCCCCCTGGATCATCAACTTTATTTCTACATCACTTTGCTGCCTGGCTACCTTATTTTCTTTCCTCAGACACCCCACCCCTGCCCTCATTCTTGGCGACTTCAACCTCCCTGTTGACAACCCCACTGCCTCCTCTGCAAAACAACTTTTGCAACTCACTTACTCTTTTGACCTGTCTCAATGGACTGACTCTCCCACTCACAAAGATGGTCACTTCCTTGATCTGATTTTCAGCTATCAATGCACTCAATGCACTTTTCAGCTATCAATGCACTCAAACTTCACAAACTCTCCTTTTCCTCTTTCGGACCATCATCTCCTCACTTGTAACATCACATCCCTCCCTACAACTCTCACTCCTTCTACCCCTCAGACCAAACTTCACAGAAGCATCAAGTCATTTGATCAGAAACAGCTTGCTAACTCTATCGAACCGCTCCTCTCTTCCATCCCCTCCTTTTCCTGCCCTGATAAATCTATCTGTCACTATAACTCCACCCGTACATCGGTCCTTGACAATCTGGCCCCACCTACCATATCTCGGAAATCATACACTCATCCTCAGCCCTAGCATATTCCTCTGACACGGTACCTATGCAGATGTTTCCGTACTGCTGAGTGACACTGAAAATCTTGGAGTTCAGCTGACTTTCTTCACTACAAGTTGATCTTGAATTTGAACTTACTATTCTGCCCTTAATCTATATAAGCAACATTAATTCACCACTTTTATCTCTACTCTTTCTTCAAACCCAAAATGTCTGTTCTCCACGTTCAATACTCTTCTCCACCCACCCCACCTCCTACTACAATTTCTCTCTCAGCTCAAGATTTTGCCAGCTACTTCAAAAACAAAATAGACTCCATCAAAAATGAAATCAGATCTCAACATGCTACTGGTCTCAAACCCCCTCAAAACCTCACTATCATCCAAAACCCAAAAAGCCATAAATATATCTCTTTTTCCCCTGTTACAGGGGATGAAGTTTCTGCCCTTATACTATCCTCTCACCTCTCTACCTGTCCCCTCGACCCCATCCCCTCACAGCTACTTCCTGCCCTCTCTTCTACCCTTACCCCTATACTCACATACATCTTCAACCTCTCCCTCAGCACTGGTATATTTTCCTCATCTCTTAAACACACACTGGTCACACCTATCCTCAAAAAACCTTCTTTCGACCCAACCGTCCCATCCAACTACCGCCCTATTTCTCTACTCTCTTTTGCCGCAAAGCTTCTTGTGGTTCTCTTCCTATCTGTCTAACCGTACCTTTAGTGTAACCTTCTCTGGGGCATCCTCTGCCCCATTACCACTTTCTGTTGGGGTACCGCAAGGCTCTGTCCTTGGTCACCTTCTCTTCTCAATCTACACATCATCTTTTAGTTCCTTAATAAAGTACCATGGGTTTCAATACCATTTGAATGCAGATGACACCCAAATCTACCTCTCTGCACCACACCTATCTTCTTTCTTGCAAACCCGTGTCACTAACTGTCTTTATCATATCTCATCTTTGATGTCCTCTCACTACCTTAAGCTAAATCTCTCCAAAACTGAGCTCCTTATTTTTCCCCTTCTTAATAAATGTCCACCCCCAACTTCTCTATAACTGTGGATAACTCCATCATTACCCCTACCCCACATGCTTGATGTCTTGGAGTCACACTTGACTTAGATCTTTCTTTCACTCCTCACATTGAGTACTTGGCTAAAGCCTGCCACTTCTAACTTAAAAACATCTATAAAATAAGACATTTCCTTTCACAAGACACAACTAAGATTCTAATCCACTCTCTCGTCCTTTCCCGCCTCGATTACTGCATCTCCATCCTCTCTGGTCTCCCTAGCTGTTGCCTAGCTCCTTTACAATCCATAATGAATGACTCTGCCAGGCTCATCTTCCTTACACATTGTTCTTCATCTGCTGCACCTCCCTGCCAATCCCTTCACTGGCTTCCTCTTGCCTCCAGGATTGAACACAAAATTCTCACTCTGACATACAAAGCCCTAAACTGCACTGCTCCTCCTACATCTCAGACCTTGTCACCAGATAGTCTCCCTCCTGACCCCTTCACTCTGCCCACGAACTCCTACTCTCCTCCTCTCTTGTTACCTCCTCACATTCCCATTTACAAGACTTCTCCAGACTGGCTCCCATCTTGTGAAACTCTCTGCCTCACTCCACAAGACTCTCCCCTAGTTTTGAAAGCTTCAAGCGCTCCCTAAAGACTGTACTATTCAGGGATGCATACAACCTACACTAACCTTTCCTAACTCCACTGCTATCTCCTTGAACCCCTTAGCATGTAAACATATGAGCCCAGATGTTTGTAGATCACCCACATAAGAGCCTATTACAACAGTGCAACTCTCTGCAGGGACCTCTACCCATTTGACCCCCTATAAATGTTACTTTGTATACCGCCTATGTTTATAGCACTGCAGAATCTGTTGGGGCTCTACAAATACCTGATCATAATAATAATAAAGGAGCAATTCCCATGATATCTTATGAGAGACACATTGCCACTCATCAGCACAGCGAGGATCAGCCCACTTTTTTGGTGATATTTTGACTATCGGACGCTGAGACATTATATTACATATAGCTTTCTTCTATCACATCATCTTTACTTGAATTAAATAAAATTTATACTTATTTTGTTCCATTATTCAGGAAATATGAATTATAATAGTTTTAAAGGGCTGGAACCGGTTGGAAGATAGAAATAGATACAGACAGACAGACAGATAGATATATAGATAGATATACAGACAAAGAAGAATAGAAGGTGCTCCAATGGCGTAATAACCTAGAGTTAAGGCTCTATAGCAACAGGTCATCCCTTATATAGGCTACTCACAAGATAATAGCACTTATCTAAAAGTGCTAATTGTGCAGTCTGGGTCATCAAGAGCTCCTCAGCTAGCTCACCTCCGGTCACCAGTGGATTGAAAGAAGCCACTTATATTTCCTGAAATCCCCCAGAGATCACCAATCACCATCCAGGATAACAAATTTCAACAGATAAGCAAGATACAGCACCCACCAGGTAATATTGAGCACGGAGAGGGTTAACCAGACCCAGACGAATCACAATGTGAACAAATTCTCCAGCTAATAGTGCAAATTGACCTTTATTTGTGCATACAGAGTACCAACAATAACAGCTGTTATTGTTGGTACTCTGTATGCACAAATAAAGGTCAATTTGCACTATTATCTGGAGAATTTGTTCACATCCAGGATAACAGTATAACTAAAAACACTTCCCATGCAAAAACTTGGAAGTTATTTATTAAAATGTGCAATACACAATTAAAATAATAATTCTGGACGCGTTTCGCATGGTTAACTTGCTTCCTCAAGCAGCATAATATAATCACAACTATGGTGACCGGATAAATATATCTACACACATACATATTAATTTAATTGGTAATTAATCCTCTTTAACAAAAATAGACAGCAAATGGATAGCGTGTGTAATTACTATTAGTATAACCCGTGTAAGCATAAAATATATCACGGTATTCAAATTATTATAGACAGACCTTTTTACTTCTGTATCCAAGTAAATAGCAAATATATGAAATTTCCCCCCCAAAGGCTTGAGAAGAAAATTATTCTTTTTATTGCAATAGAAACCTTATTTCTGTAGGAAATTTTGAAATAACATGTTATAGTTAAACCGTATATATATATATATATATAATGATGCAGATATTATTCATTCATACCAATAAAATGCTGCACCTCACAGAAAATGTCTTTACCTCCATCTCTTACATATTTCAAGTGAATCAGTTTCAATCTATTTACACTCATCTACCTAACTTCAGTGTGCTGGAAAAAAATGGATTTTGTTATCCTCTTTACAAAGCTAAGCAAGTCATTTGGGAAACATCTTGCTAGCATTTCTATGTTTTTCATAGTGTCTTGATGCTCATGGGAAGTATTTTGGAGATAAAGTGTTCTTGCACCCTTCTAAACACTGTTAGAATTGCTTTTCTTTGTTATAAGCCAGATATTTCCTTTACTATATGAATATAAAAAAGATTAACGAAACCATGATTTAAAAGGAAAACAAACTTAAAAAAAAACATAAGATAGCCCTATTTAACATCTTAAAACACGTGATTGCATGAAAGTTAATTAAAAGAAATAATTTTTAAAAGGGATACAAAACAGTCTGTTTTGTTGTAATCAAAACAACTCTAAGCAGTTGGTTATATTTAACAGAAATCATTGTAATATGTATTATTTATAATTGTATAAGTATTTTACTTTTTATTTCTTTGTTTTTAATTCATGTATGCAGTGTCCATTACTTCCTGTCACAGCCCCACAAGGGATCTGGGGTCTCTTTAGAAAAGCAGAACAGCAGTTTTTTCTTTGAAGTTTTGCTAGGGGACATCTAATCTAGCTACATTCAGTTTATTGGTTTCTCATGTTCAGTAGAGGACTTTTAGTGCAAAAATACAAAACACCTGCTTTAAACAATGTATCCTACTCTTTTTAAAAACTATTTATAACTGACCCTAATTGGCCAGAGCAGAGAAGGTAACACTTATTTTTTCAATGTTTAAATGAAACTTTAAAAATACATCTGCATGACCCAAAATTTACCTTGTATGGGAAAAATTGAATGGACAAAATGATATCTTGTGTGTAAAGCGCAGTATGTTTTGCAACTTTAAAAATACATCTGCATGACCCAAAATTTACCTTGTATGGGAAACATTGAATGGACAAAATGATATCTTGTGTGTAAAGCGCAGTATGTTTTGCAGTGAATAATTCCATTTTAATTGTGTGAATCAGGTGTGGCCAAATGGTAGCCCGTGGACCATGTGCAGTGTTCTGCTTTAGATTTTGCAGCTCCATAAGAACTACCTGTAAGTATGTATACTTGAGGATTTTTGTTGGGCTGGATAGCAAACTGTCATCAAAAATAAAGCAGACCTCACCTAAATCTGGTCCTGTGCTACTGGACAATTTCTCAAAATACTATATCATTATTTGTGTTTAGTAGCCATACATTTATATGCAACCCTTAAAGGGACAGTCTACACCAACATTTTTATTGTTTGAAAAGATAGATAATCCCTTTATTACCCATTCCCTAGTTTTGCATTACCAACACAGTTACATAAATACACTTTTTACCCCTGTGATTACCTTGTATCTAAGCCTCTGCAAACTGCCCCCTCATTTCAGTTCTTTTGACAGACATCCATTTTAGCCAATCAGAGCTTGCTCACTGGAACTCCACGTGCGTGAGCACAGTGTTATCTATATGACAAACGTGAACTAACACCCTCTAGTGGTGAAAAACTGTCAAAATGCCCTGAGAGAAGAGGCTGCCTTCAAGGGCTTAGAAATTAGCATATGAACCTCCTAGGTTTAGCTTTCAACTAAGAATACCAAGAAAACAAAGTAAAATTGGTGATAAAAGTAAATTGGAAAATTGTTTAAAATTACATTCTCTATCTGAATCATGAAAGTTTATTTTGGACTAGACTGTCCCTTTAAGGGACAGTCTACTTGAACATTTTTATTGTTTATAACCCCCTTATTACCCTTTCCCCAGTTTTGCATAACCAACTATTTACCTCTGTGATTACCTTGTATCTAAGCCTCTGCAGATTGCCCCTTATCTCAGTGCCTTTTACAAAGTTGCATTTTAGCCAGTTTTTTTTTTACTCTGAATAACTCCATAAGAGTGAGCACAATGTAATCTATATGGCACACATGAACTAGCACGCTCTAGCTGTGAAAAGCTTAAAAAATACACTAACACAAGAGGGGACATTCAATGGGACATTCAAAGGCTTTGAAATCAGCATATGAGTCTACCTAGGTGTAGCCTTCAACAAAGAATACCAAGAGAAAAAATCTAATTTAATGATAAAAGTAAAATGGAAAGTTGTTTAAGCTTGCATGATCTATCGGAATTATGAAAGTTTCATTTTGCTATCACTGTCCCTTTAAGTATCAAATTAATCATAGGGCTTTGTAATAGCCTTCACCTCTCTATAATAAAAAAACCATCTCCCTAGTGACCAGTAGGGTAGGTGGTCAGTGGGTTTGTTCCCTTTCAAGTGAGAGGTTATCTTTTTTTTTGGAACAAAATGGGAGGGGGGGGTGCTGTAAAGACACTTTTATAGTATGAATATCTCGGCAAAAAAGATCTATTGCATATAATGAAGTTATGTTCAGGCAAACCCATTTTTGCTAGTGGAGAGCACATTGTTGTCTTATGTTTTGGGGAGAGAAAATACAGTAGTAGCTGATTGTTTCATCACTCCCAAACTCTGAGTACTATTTTCTATTACTCATACATAAAAGTACACAACAGTTTGCTATCACAAATAATAAAAATATCAGGTGCATCCATTTGAAGAACAGCCCAAAGCACTGAAGTGGAAATTTGATTTTCCATTCCTAACTTTCCTCAAACATTTAAAATGATCAGTTTCTGATTTGTATAGTAAAAGAGTCTAAATATGATTTTTCAGAATGGTCTATAAATTTAAAAACAAGGAAGTTATATTACAAGGTAAAATACATTTTCTAATAAAAAATTGAAGACATTCAAGTTAATTTTCCATGGTATCAATTACACCAACAATTTGGTAGCTGTGTCACTAACTTGTATACTGAAAAATATATTACATCAATTTGAATAGCTTTTTATATGTTCTGGAGGACTGAATTGCTGCAATAGGGACCTTGTAAGCAAAGGAATGTCAGCAGTAGCTGATTTTATGGTCGTTTTAAGCAGAATTATTTTCAGTTGAAAAGACTCATTGGCTTTTATAGGCAAGTACTTGCCTAAGTAAGAGAACGATAACATTTGCAAATGCATTACCTCGAATGTAGCAAATCCAAAATCAATGCAAATCCAAAAAATAAAGAACAATAGGTTCTCAAACACAAAAATGAACAGAGCTGCAGACAATTCATTAAAAACATTGCCAAGCCTTTAATGCTTTTATCACTGATATTTTAACATTATAAAAACACAAAAGAACAAGCGTGCTTTAAATTACAAGGAAGAATAATATAAGCAAAGTGACATCAGCCATGACAGTCACTGTCAAAAATCCCAACGTACCTCATGCGAAATATATGTAGAATATAATAAATAAACTGTCAATTATGTTCAGTGATCAGTGAGGCAGAAGACATCTTGACTGATTGTAGACTGACTTCTAATTCTAAAATAGAATCTACTTTTACTGCAAAATAACAGACATGACAATATAGATACTTCAGCACTGATTCATTTAAATATTTTTTTTATTAACTACTCATTTGATAAAGTTCCTTTCCAAATGTCTGGCCAAGCTGGGTTACTTCTAAAATGTGTCCTTCAGTTACAAAGTTAAGCTAATACTGTATTTCAAACCAATTTATAATGTTACCAAGGGCCAAACAGACTTCTGAAGTTCATAGAGATAGACAATGGCGTCCTTTGTAGGCTAATTTAGTAATGTTTTCCAGCCTTGCCAAAAGGCAAATGAAAACATCTGTCCACTCTTGGTTAAATCAAAAGGCATTTTGTTTAGTAGACAGAAAGTAAAGTTACTGAATAAAACACTGATTTACACTGTCACTAGGTGATACTTTTTACAATATAATAAGATGGTGTAGATTTACAATCTGTACTCTCAGATTCCATATTCCATTAATAAAAGCAGAGATGAGCGTCTTTATATAAATAAAAAGACAGTGAAGAGACCGGTCATTTATTTATAGCTTGTCACATGTATGTCACACTGTTATTACTGAATACATTTTACAGTAAGAGGACAATGGCAGAGCTCACCAAAGTCCGTCAATTTGCCAGACCATCACAAATTGAGCTCTATTCTGAATTCTCTCATTAAAGAGATAGTAAATTCCAAATTAAACTTTCATGATTCAGATAGGGCATGTAATTTTAAACAACTTTGTAATTTACTTTTATCCTCAAATTTGCTTTGTTCTCTTGGTATTCTTAGTTGAAAGCTAAACCTAGGTAGGCTCATATTCTAATTTCTAAGCCCTTGAAGGCCACCTCTTATCAGAATTAATTTGGCAGTTTTTCACAGCTAGAGGGCATTAGTTCATGTGTTTCATATAAATAACATTGTGCTCATGCACGTGGAGTTATTTAAGAGTCCGTACTAATAAAGGGATTATCTATCTTTTTAAACAATGCTATTTTTGGTGTTTACTATCCATTTAATTAATGCCCTGAATTTATTTTCAGGAACCTGTAAATGCCCCATTTTTTTTCTGCAGCCTTCCAATGAATTACCACATTGGGTAAATGTTTGTATTTTTTTTTCTTTTTGCTACACATAATTTAGCATTTTACATTATAATCTCAAAGGGCTAGATTACAAGTGAAGCAATATTTAAAGGGGCAGTAAAATTACAAACTAATGTTATATAATTCTGCACATAGTGCAGAATTATATAACATTAGCTTACCGGCAGCTTTATACATTAAATTATTGCAAAGAAATTATAAGTAAAAGCTCCTTTTACCAGAACACCGCTCTTTGTTCTACGGAGCGGGTCTGGTATTTCCACAGAGCATTCGGCAACACTGTTTAGTCACAGTGTGCCCGGTTGCGCCATTACAATGAATGTAGCTCGCTCCCGCTCTGGTCTAGTAGCGGGAGAGAGCTACATTCATTTTAATGGCTAAAATGCAGAATTATATAACATTAGTTTGTAAGTTTACTGCCCCTTTAATGCTCCCGCTCACATGCTAACTCAGCTAGAAGTAAGCTTTTTGCGAGTGTCAGGAAGTGTGCTTATTACAAGTTAAAAGTAAAATGTCTTTGCTCACACGCTAACCCGATATATGCAAAAATCCAGAGTAAGAATATTGTGTGAAACACTAATAATAATAATAATAATATTTCACATTCCAATGTTCTTCACATAGAAAATATCGGCTAGATTTAGAGTTTTGCGGCCAAAGGGGTGCGTTAGCTACGCATGTTTTTTTCCCCCAGCACCTTTTAAATAACGCTGGTATTTAGAGTTCTCTGAAGGGCTGCGTTAGGCTCCAAAAAGGGAACGCAGAGCATATTTACCGCCACTGCAACTCTAAATACAAGCGTTGCTTACGGTAGCGGCCAGCTTGAAAAACGTGCTCGTGCACGATTTCCCAATAGGAAACAATGGGGCAGTTTGAGCTGCAAAAAAACCTAACACCTGCAAAAAAGCAGCGTTAAGCTCCTAACACAGCCCCATTGTTTCCTATGGGGAAACACTTCCTAAGTCTGCACCTAACACCCTAACATGTACCCCGAGTCTAAACACCCCTAACCTTACACTTATTAACCCCTAATCAGATTGAGCTCACATTCTATTGGCTGTTCCGATCAGCCAATAGAATGCGAGCTCAATCTGATTGGCTGATTGGATCAGCCAATCCGATTGAACTTGAATCAGATTGGCTGATTCAATCAGCCAATCAGATTTTTCCTACCTTAATTCCGATTGGCTGATAGAATCCTATCAGCCAATCGGAATTCGAGGGACGCCATCTAGGATGACGTCATTTAAAGGAACCTTCATTCGGACTTAGGACGTCGTTAGAATAGGATGGATCCACGCCGGCTGCTTCAAGATGGACCCGCTCCGCTCTGGATGGAAGAAGATAGAAGATGTCACCTGGATGAAGACTTCCGAGCCTCTGGAGGACCTCTTCTGGCTGGATAGGATGAAGACTTCAGACCCTCTGGAGGACCTCTTCTGGACGGATCGGTGATACCCGACTGGGTGAATACAAGGTAGGGAGATCTTCAGGGGGGTAGTGTTAGGTTTATTTAAGGGGGGTTTGGGTTAGATTAGGGGTATTTGGGTGGTGGGTTGTAATGTTGGGGGGTATTGTATGTATTTTTTTACAGGCAAAAGAGCTGATTTATTTGGGGCATGCCCCGCAAAAAGCCCTTTTAAGGGCTGGTAAGGTAATAGAGCTGTTAACTTTTTATTTTAGAATAGGGTAGGGTTTTATTTTGGGGGGCTTTGTTATTTTTTTAGGGGGCTTAGAGTAGGTGTAATTAGTTTAAAATTCTTGTAATCTTTTTTTATGTTTTGTAATTTAGTGTTTTTTTTTTTTTTGTAATTTAGTTTAGTTGATTTAATTGTAGGTAATTGTAGGTAGTTTAGTTAATTTATTTATTGATAGTGTAGTGTTAGGTTTAATTGTAACTTAGGTTAGGATTTATTTTACAGGTAATTTTGTTATTATTTTAACTAGGTAGCTATTAAATAGTAAATAACTATTTAATAGCTATTGTACCTAGTTAAAATAAATACAAAGTTGCCTGTAAAATAAATATAAATCCTAAAATAGCTACAATATAATTATTCGTTATATTGTAGCTATATTAGGATTTATTTTACAGGTAAGTATTTAGCTTTAAATAGGAATAATTTATTTAATAAGATTTAATTTATTTTGTTAGATAAAAATTATATTTAATTTAGGGGGGTGTTAGGGTTAGACTTAGCTTTAGGGGTTAATACATTTATTAAAGTAGCGGCGAGGTCCGGTCGGCAGATTAGGGGTTAATACTTGAAGTTAGGTGTCAAAGATGTTAGGGAGGCCTGATTAGGGGTTAATACTATTTATTATAGGGTTATTGAGGTGGGAGTGCGGCGGTTTAGGGGTTAATATATTTATTATAGTGGCGGCGAGGTCCAGTCGGCAGATTAGGGGTTAATAAGTGTAGGTAATGTAGCGGCGACATTGGGGGGCAGATTAGGGGTTAATAATTATAATGTAGGTGTCGGTGGAGTTGGGGACAGCAGATTAGGGGTTCATAGGGATAATGTAGGTTGCGGCGGTGTCCGGAGCAGCGGATTAGGGGTTAATTGTATAATGCAGGTGTCAGCGATAGCGGGGACGCCTCAGTTTAGGAGTACATAGGTAGTTTATGGGTGTTAGCGTACTTTAGATCACTGTAATTAAGAGATTTATAAACCGACGTTAGCCCATAAAGCTCTTAACTCCTGACTTTTTTCTGCGGCTGGAGTTTTGTCGTTAGAGTTCTAACGCTCACTTCAGCCAAGACTCTAAATACCGGCGTTAGGAAGATCCCATTAAAAAGTTAGGATATGCAATTGGCGTAAGGGGGTCTGCGGTATAGAAAAGTCGCGACTGGAAAGTGAGCGTTAGACCCTTTCCTAACTGACTCTAAATACCAGCGGGCGGTAAAAAGCAGCATTAGGACCCCTTAACGCTGCTTTTGACGGCTAACGCAGAACTCTAAATCTAGGCGTATGTATCTATCTATCTATCTATCTATCTATCTATATATATATATATGTATAGATATATATATATATATATATATATATATATATATATATATATATATATATATATATATATATAGGAATATCTCTTAAAAAATTCTTAGAACATATTCCCCCTATGTGAAGAACATTGGAATGTCAAATATTTACAGTAAATACACATTATAACACTTTATTAAATATGAATATTGCATAAATATGATTTTATATGTTCTCATCTACTTGACTGCAAAGGGCTCTAATGCTCTTATATATATGTCTATGTATGTGTACATATGTATTTATGAGTTTATATGTGTATATATATATATATATATATATATATATATATGCAAATACATATATACACATATAAATACAAAATGCATATGTACACACACATATATATACTCACAGGTCTTAATGAACATAATTTTATTAATTTTTCTTGGACTGAGACTTTATCGAAGAAAAATTAATAAATTTATGTTCATTAAGACCTGTAAGTGCCTCTTCTGTCTTTGAAGTTTATATATATATATATATATATATATATATATATATACTGTATATATATATATATATATATATATATATATATATATATATATACATAAATATGCACATTTAGACCCTTTGCCTGATTTTTTTTTTAACCCCTTATAATAATTTGTATTAGTTAGGATTCTAACTGTACTTTTAAATTTTTTGAAGTATTTTGTGACACTGTTTTGTTTTGCCAAACAGTTAACCAGAGCAAACAAGTGATGGGTTAAAGACCCATCTCAGAATACACTAATAGCACTCCTAGTAGGCATATGTGACACAAAATAACTAGATGTAACATAGGCAACAAATGGTTAGAGAGATCTCATCGAATTGAATAAAATATAACTTTTAATTTTTAACACATAAAAACAGAGTTAAAATCCAGGGATGTGCAGGTTAAAATTAAAAAACTCATAGTAGGGTATTGAGATACTGAAATTATTACCTAAATGTGAAATTATACAAGAATAAGAGGTTAAGCTATAGGTAGCGATACCTGAGTGTGGATACTCCACGTTCTGAATGAAAGTGAACACTCTTTCAGTGGAGTATTATCGAGTGGTACCACAAATAAAGATAAAATGTACTCCTCTGGTGGGCAATTAATTGGCCCAATATCAGTATTGGCGTTCTTAGATTCTTGTATATTTCAGAAGTGCTCAAATATGAGATCAGAGCCCCTTCTGAATTATAAATACAATTATATGACAATATACCATTATACAATCAGTGTGCTTGGTGCATACTTGGGTATCATGTTACCTGCTGGCATGTATTAAATCAAATCACATAAGGTTAATAATATTTATTTTAAGTTGGTATCTGATTCATCAATTGAATTGATTTATAATCTCCACATGTTGTTTAGAGGTGAAATGGATGAAAACACTTTATTAACCACCTTTAGTGCAATAATGTGGTTAGTTACTACTAGTTTTTAGCTTGAAACAACCACTTCCGCTAATAACAAGGGATTGGTCATTAAATGAGGGTAAACATTGGTGGCTATTAGCTTGAGTATTAGATAAAGGATTAAGTTAAATAGTTGGATAACGTAGGTTATGATGAGACACCCTAAATAATGTGTTTATATTGCTGCTGTCTCTATGTCTGAGATCAATACACATTGGTTATTAGCAGCTGTAGCAAGATTGCTTTTCCACACTTGTGACAGGCTCTGGTAGCATGCAATACAATCAGAGCAGTCACATATAGGATGACACTCGAATCCTTTATATCATACAATTCAGTTTCGGTTAACTAAGTATAGCAAAAACCGTTAGTATCTATGCATTGGTAGGTGCAAACAGAACAGGAGTTTATGGATATCTAGAGCGCGAAATATCAGCGTCTCTATGCACCAGTGTTAAGTTTTAATTCACTCCATACTGTGTCTGCCTATATTTGATGTTACATCAACCAACAGCCTTTGCTGATATGTATAAATGAATGTTCACCCCTAAGTAGTTACCAACATGAGAATACCCTCCTAAGTAAATGTGGCTCAGAGGCTATACACGGTTAAGGCGACCAATCTAATCTCAGTGGTTTATCAAGCACCAGATCGCTCTAAATCAAGTCTAGGCTGAATACATCATTCACAGCTCAGTTTCAATTAAGCGGTTCTGAACCGCCAAAAATAATGAGTATTGAAAAGGAGATACCAAACTAATATCTCTACTAAGAGTTAGCCCTAACAAACACAGGAGCTCCCTGACTCCTCACCAGTTCCCTAACATGTTTCGCCGTTCTCACGGCTTTCTCAAAGGGGGGTGTGTGCGCGCGTCGCGCTGACATTGGCTATTTATGTGTTGAGGAGGCTGATCCCCCTCCCACATCGGTGACGTCACGTTGACGTGAGACAAACGTAGATACCATATGACTTGAGAGTGTACTCTCATCCCCGAGGGGTTCCATCACTGACCGCAATGTGGATAGGCTAGATACGTAACATTGATATCTTCTTGTTCTTAAAGGAGTAGTTATTCCTTATTGTATTTACTTATGCTGTTGTACCTATTCCCCATAAATAAATAACATCCCTATGTGTGACCTTATTTACATTGTGTCTCCAACCTGAATGTAAATATATGTGCGTATGTGTGTTTAGTGGTATTAGTGACAGGTCAAATATTAATAAGCAAACACTTTTAATTATTTGTGTTAGATATATATGTAGTATTGATACATTGGTTTAGTGACACCATCACATTTGTGATTCGTGATCTGACGTGAATAGGTGTGTTAACAGTCAATATTTTTATGAAATACAGACCAACTCTCCAGTGCTCAATATTTGTGTAATATATATATTTGTGATGTATTATTCTTGTATAATTTAGAAACATTGATAGTTTCTCGATATGTTAGAATATTTGTTGTGTTATTTTATCCTATAGAGTATATATTTCTCATAAATTGTTGTGGATAACTAAAGTAACTTTTCTTAGTATGATTGGTATTCTATAATGAACACCTAGTAAACTATCATAGTTTAGCCTAAATTATACACTACCTAAGGTGATTTTTGGTGTGAATAGGATTGCAGCAGCAGTCGTTGCTGCAAGTGAATCTTGTGTGGGCGAACAAGTTTAGTGATACAAAGAAGCTAGGGGTGCTTAAACATAGCAACCTAAGGTGCTACATCACCTTAACAATAAAAAACGTGAAAAGTGAGTGTTTTTTCCTAGAGTTATTATTTATGTGGGTAGTTTAGTTTTATTCTCTTAATTAAAACCAGAGTTCTGAGGTCGCGCTATACTGTCGCACGTTGAATTAAATTGTGCTTGAGCAATTGCATTTATTTTCAACTAAATACTAGTGCTATATTGACCAAACAGCTGCGATAAACCTGATAACACTTGTGCATAACTGTTAGAGTGCCACTAGTAATCTGGCCCAAAGTTGTTTACTCTCTTTATAAAGGGACATAAAACAACAAAACATTATTTAATGGTTCAGATAGAGCATACAGTTTTGTTTTGTTTTTTCCATTTTACGTATACAACTAAATTTGTTTCATTCTCTTAGTATGCTTTGCTGAAGGTGCAGCACTGGGAGCTAAATGAACATATTATGTGAACCAATAACAAGAAGGGTATAAGTGCAGTCTCCAATCAGCAGCTAGCTCCCAGTAGTGCATTGATACTCCTGAGCCTACCTAGTTATGCTTTTCAAAAAAGATATCAAGAAAATCAAGCAAATACGATAATATAAGTAAATTAGAAAGCTATTTAAAATGATATCCTCTTTCTAAATCTTGAAAGAAAATTGTTGTGTTTTATGTCCCTTTAAACCACCCTGATAAGCTTGTAAATTAAATGAGGAGCAGTGGAGATCAAATTGTATATTGGTTAAGAGTGATTCTTTATTAAAATAGGACAGCAGTCATTGTACAAAATCACATCAGTAAAGCAGCTGACGTGTACTTTTAGCTTAAACACTGCCCATGCTGGATGATATTCAGTGGTGGCTGGAGAGCTAACTGGATTGTGAATTGAGTGAAAATCAACAGAACTTACTATTGTTTTCCAGTCTACATTCTTAAAGGGACACTCAACACCAACATTGTTATTGTTTAAAAAACAGAATTTATGCTTACCTGATAAATTTCTTTCTCTTGTGATGTATTGAGTCCACGGATTCATCCATACTTATGGGATATTCTCCTTCCCTACAGGAAGTGGCAGAGAGAGCACCCACAGCAGAGCTGTCCATATATCTCCTCCCTTAGCTCCACTCCCAGTCATTCGACTGAAGGCTAGGAAGAAAAAGGAGAAACTATAGGGTGCAGTGGTGACTGAAGTTTTTTAAATAAAAATATACTACCTGTCTTAAATAGACAGGGCGGGCCGTGGACTCGATACATCACAAGAGAAAGAAATTTATCAGGTAAGCATAAATTCTGTTTTCTCTTGTAAGATGTATCGAGTCCACAGATTCATCCATACTTATAGGATACCAATACCAAAGCTTTAGGACACGGATGAAGGGAGGGACAAGACAGGTACCTTAAATGGAAGGCACCACTGCTTGTAGAACCTTTCTCACAAAAATAGCCTCCAAAGAAGCAAAAGTATCAAATTTGGAAAATTTGGAAAAGTATGAAGCGAAGACCAAATCGCCACCTTACAAATCTGTTAAACAGAAGCCTCATTTTTAAAAGCCCATGTGGAAGCCACTGCTCTAGTAGAATGAGCAGTAATTCTTTCAGGAGGCTGCTGGCCAGCAGTCTCATAAGCCAAATGGATGATGCTTTTCAGCCAAAAGGAAAGAGAGGTAGCCATAGCCTTTTGACCTCTCCGTTTACCAGAATAAACAACAAACAATGAAGATGTTTGATGGAAATTTTTAGTTGCTTGTAAGTAGAACTTTAAAGCACAAACCACATCAAGATTGTGCAACAGACGTTCCTTCTTTGATGAAGGATTAGGACACAGAGAAGATACAACAATCTCCTGATTGATATTCCTATTAGAAACAACCTTAGGAAGAAACCCAGGTTTGGTACGCAAAACCACCTTATCTGCATGGAAAACTAGGTAAGGTGAGTCACACTGTAAAGCAGATAACTCAGAAACTCTTCGAGCCAAAGAGATAGCTACTAAAAACAAAACTTTCCAAGATAGAAACTTAATATCTATGGAATGCATAGGTTCAAACGGAACCCCTTGAAGAACATTAAGAACCAAATTTAGGCTCCATGATGGAGCAACAGGTTTAAATACAGGCATGATCCTGACCAAGGCCTGACTAAACGCTTGAATGTCTGGGACATCTGCCAGACGTTTGTGTAAAAGAATAGACAAAGCAGATATTTGTCCTTTTAAGGAACTAACTGATAATCCCTTCTCCAATCCTTCTTGGAGAAAGGACAAAATTCTAGGAATCCTAATCTTACTCCATGAGTAACCCTTGAATTCACTCCAACAAAGATATCTGCGCCAAATCTTATGATAGATTTTCCTGGTGACAGGCTTTCTAGCCTGAATCAGTGTATCAATGACAGACTCAGAGAAACCACGCTTTGATAGAATCAGGCGTTCAATCTCCAAGCAGTCAGACGCAGAGAAGTTAGATTTGGATGCTTGAATGGACCTTGGATTAGAAGGTCCTGCCTCATTGGCAGAGTCCACGGTGGAACAGATGACATGTCCACCATGTCTGCATACCAAGTCCTGCGTGGCCATGCAGGCACTATCACAATCACTGAAGCTCTCTCCTGCTTGATTCTGGCAACCAGACGTGGGAGGAGAGGAAACGTTGGAAATACATAAGCCAGATTGAAGGACCAGGGCACTGCTAAAGCATCTATCAGTAGCGCCTGGGGATCCCGGGACCTGGACCCGTAACAAGGAAGTTTGGCGTTCTCTCAGGACACCATCAGATCCAATTCTGGTGTGCTCCATAGCTGAGTCAGCTGGGCAAATACCTCTGGATGGAGCTCCCACTCCCCCGGATGAAAAATCTGATGACTTAGGAAATCCGCCTCTCAGTTCTCTACCCCTGGGATATGGATTGCTGAGAGATGGCAAGAGTGATCCTCCGCCCATCGGATTATTTTGGTTACCTCCATTATCACTAGAGAACTCTGTGTTCCTCCTTGATGATTGATATAGGCTACAGTCGTGATGTTGTCCGACTGAAATCTGATTAATTTGGCCGCAGCTAGCTGAGGCCATGCCTGAAGTGCATTGAATATCGCTCTCAGTTCTAGAATTTATATTGGGAGGAGAGATTCCTCCCAAGACCATAAGCCTTGTGCTTTCAGGGATTTCCAGACTGCACCCCAGCCTAGCAGGCTGGCATCTGTCGTTACTATGAGCCAGGCCACTGGCCTGCGGAAACACATTCCCTGAGACAGGTGGTCCTGAGACAACCACCAGAGAAGAGAATCTCTGGTCTCTTGGTCCAGATGCAGTTGAGGAGATAAATCTGCATAATCCCCATTCCACTGTTTGAGCATGCATAGTTGCAGTGGTCTGAGGTGTAGGCGGGCATAAGAAACTATGTCCATTGCCGCTACCATGAGTCCGATTACCTCCATACACTGAGCCACTGATGGCCGAGGAATGGAATGAAGAGCTCGGCAAGTGATTAAAAGTTTTGATTTTCTGACCTCCGTCAGAAATATTTTCATTTCTACCGAGTCTATCAGAGTGCCTAGGAAGGAAACTCTTGTGAGAGGGACGAGAGAACTCTTTTTTATGTTCACCTTCCATCCGTGAGATCTCAGAAAAGCCAACACGATGTCTGTGTGAGACTTGGCTAGCTGAAAAGACGACGCCTGAATTAAGATGTCATCTAGATAAGGCGCCACTGCTATACCCTGCGGTCTTAGAACCGCCAAAAGGGACCCTAGCACATTTGTGAAAATTCTGGGAGCCGTGGCCAATCTGAAGGGAAGGGCCACAAACTGGTAATGCCTGTCCAGAAAAGCGAATCTGAGGAATTGATGATGATCTCTGTGAATAGGGATGTGTAGATACGCATCCTTTAAATCCACGGTAGTCATATATTGACCCTCCTGGATCAGAGTAAGAATAGTCCGAATAGTCCCCATCTTGAAAGATGGTACTCTGAGGAATTTGTTTAGAATTTTGAGATCCAAGATCAGTCTGAAAGTTCCCTCTTTTTTGGGAACCACAAACAGGTTGGGGTAAAAACCTAGCCCTTGTTCCGCTCTTGGAACTGGGCTGATCACTCCCATGGTATGTAGGTCTTCTACACAGCGTAAGAACGCCTCTCTCTTTGCCTGGTTTGCAGACAATTGAGAAATGTGAAATCTCCCCCTTGGGGGGGAGTCTTTGAAGTCCAGAAGATATCCTTGGGACACAATTTCTAAAGCCCAGGAATCGTGAACATCTCTTGCCCAAGCCTGAGCGAAGAGAGTCTGCCCCCTACTAGATCCGGTCCCGGATCGGGGGCTACCCCTTCATGCTGTCTTAGAGGCAGCAGCAGGCTTCTTGGCCTGTTTACCTTTGTTCCAAGCCTGGTTAGGTCTCCAGACTGACTTGGATTGGATAGAATTCCCCTCTTGCTTTGCTGCAGGGGAATCTGAAGCGGGACCTTTGAAGTTCCGAAAGGAACGAAAATTATTTTGTTTGGTCCTCATCTTGTTTGTTTTATCCTGAGGGAGGGCATGGCCTTTCCCTCCAGTGATGTCTGAAATAATTTCTTTCAGTGTGGGTCTGAATAGGGTCTTTCCTTTGAAAGGGATGTTCAGCAACTTAGATTTTGATGACACATCAGCAGACCAGGACTTAAGCCATAACGCCCTGCGTGCTAAATTGGCAAAACCTGAATTCTTTGCCGCTAATTTAGCCATTTGGAAAGCGGCATCTGTAATGAAAGAATTAGCCAACTTAAGGGCCTTAATTCTATCCATAATATCCTCTAATGGAGTCTCCACCTTGAGAGCCTCTTCTAGAGCCTCAAACCAGAAAGCAGCTGCAGTAGTTACAGGAACAATGCATGCAATAGGTTGGAGAAGAAAACCTTGATGAACAAAAATTTTCTTTAGGAGACCCTCTAATTTTTTATCCATAGGATCTTTGAAAGCACAACTGTCTTCGATAGGTATAGTTGTACGCTTAGCAAGAGTAGAAATAGCTCCCTCCACCTTAGGAACAGTCTGCCACAAGTCCTGCATGGTGTCAGATATGGGAAACATTTTCTTAAAAACAGGAGGGGGAGCATTTTACACAATTTCTCTGAGACTACTATAGGGTCACAATCGTCTAGAGTAGCTAATACCTCCTTGAGCAATAAGTGGAGGTGTTCAAGCTTAAATTTAAAGGCCGTCATATCAGAATCTGTCTGAGGGATTGTCTTTCCTGAATCAGAAATCTCTCCCTCAGAAAACAAATTCCTTACCCCTACTTCAGAACATTGTGAGGGTATATCGGATACGGCTACTAAAGCGTCAGGTGGCTCAGCATTTGTTCTTAACCCAGAGCTGTCACGCTTTCTTTGTAAACCAGGCAGTTTAGTGAAAACCTCTTTGAGGGTTTAATTCATAACTATGGCCATGTCTTGTAAAGTAAATGAATTTGACGCATTAGAGGTACTTGGCGTCACTTGTGCGGGCGTTACTGGTTGTGACACTTGGGGAGAGCTAGATGCTAAACCCTCATTTCCTTCTAACTGATAATCATCTATTGCAATATTTTTAAGTGCTAAAATATGCTCTTTATAATTTATAGACATATTAGTGCAAGTGGGACACATTCTAAGAGGGGGTTCCACAATGGCTTCTAAACACATTGAACAAGGATTTTCCTTTGTTAAACAGGCTAGTAATGAAACAAACAAGCTTGGAAAACACTTTAATCAAAGAAAATAACACTTTAAACAAAAACGGTACTGTGCCTTAAAGAGAAAAAAAGCTGCACAAACTCTGCAAAACAGTGTAAAAAAGCAGTAAACAAAACAAAATGTTTACAGTAGCATCATAAAGCCTTAGTAATTTTGCACCACTATGCAAATAAACAATTAACCCCTTAATGTAAAACCGGATTAAAAAAACTTAAAAACCAGTAAAATAACATTCAGCACCTTGCCACAGCTCTGCTGTGGCGCCTACCTGCCCTTTAGCAATGATTTGTGGGGAAAAAAACCTCTTTACAGCCCTCAAATACAGCAGGAATCTCTGGAGAAGTAGCTGGATGCTTCTGAGGTAAATAAACTGTAAATAGGCCCCTCCCACCTCACTTGATTTTATGGGGCCTAAAAGAAACACCACAGAGTGTTTCTTAAACTAGCCATGCGGGTTAATAACCCTTAAAAATGCCACAAAGACCCCTTAAAGTCCCTCAAAAATGTTTTATTTGTAATTAAACCAAAAAGTTTTTTCCTATTAGTGTCACCAGTAACTATGAGCCCTTTATGCAAGCTTGGATTCCTCTTTTACTGAATACAGCTTACCTTTCCCTCATGGGGATATTGCCAGCCTTTTCTAGAAATAACACAGTCTGTCTAGAAAAAAAATAGACTGAACATACCTTAATGCAGTTTAGCCTGCAAACTGTTACCCCAACTGAAGTTTTCCTGTACTCTTCAGCCCTTGTGAGAACAGCAGTGGATCTTAGTTACAAAATTCTAAGATCATCATCCACCTTGCAGAAATCTTCATCCCTTTTCTGCCAGAGAGTAAATAGTACACACCAGTACCATTTAACCTCTTAAGGACATATGACGGAATTTTTCCGTCATAAAACAATTGAGCAATCTGAAAGCTGTGTTCTTAAAGGGTTAAAATAACAAACTTTTGCTTGAGAAAATAAAAACTAACATTTTTGTCACCACATTCCCTTTGCCCTTCCTAGCAGTTAAGCAGGCAGAGAGAATGACTGGGGGTGGAGGTAAGGGAGGAGCTATATGGACAGCTCTGCTGTGGGTGCTCTCTCTGCCACTTCCTGTAGGGAAGGAGAATATCCCATAAGTATGGATGAATCCGTGGACTCGATACATCTTACAAGAGAAAGATAGATAACGCCTTCATTACCCATTCCCCAGCTTTGCAAAACAAAATTTTTTATATTAATATACATTATAAAAACCTCTAAATTGCTGCCTGTTACTAAGATACTACAGACAGCTCTTATCACATGCTTTTTTATTAGCTTTACCCAACAAGAGGCTGCTAATCCATGTGGGCCATATGGATAACATCGTGCTCACGCCCGTGGAGTTGTGGCTGACACTGCACTAATTGTCTAAAATGCAAGTCAATAGATAATAAATAAAAAGTCATGTTATCAGGGGGCTGTCAGAAAAGGCTTTGATACAAGGTATTCACAGAGGTAAAAAGTATATTAATATAACCATGTTGGTTATGCAAAACTGGGAATGGGTAACATTTTTGGAGTAGGCTGTCCCTTTAATCCAAAAAAGCACTTACAGATTTGCCACTGTGATCAAAGATATATGTCAGACTTTACTACCAAGTTTATCTCCCTGCTTACCTTTCTGGATCTTATTGGTAGCTGCCTATCCTGTTGGGCCTGCTCACCATTACTACAACATATTGACTCCATTAGGTATGTCACATTTTCTGACAGTTGTAATGTTTGGTTCTTTATTCAAAAAACTGTAGGCTTTAATAATATTTTTATTTTATTGTCAGCAAATGTTTTCTGGAAAAATAATAATTGGTTCCCAATAGCACATTTCCAACTTTATGAGCAACATTTGCATATAAATAAACAATTTTTACATTATGTCAAAGTGCTATTGATAATATGCTAAAATGGACAGAGGAATAAACTATGTATGTTACGTTTTAATTGTAGCTGTAAATATACAGGATAGTTTTTCATAAAAAGGGTATTTGATTCAAATGATTAACTGAAAAAAATTGTGGTTTCTTTTTAGACACAGGAAAATAAACTACTTCCGGTATATAAAGATTTAGGGCTATGCATTGTACAACCCACAATTGATAATGACAGTTGTGCAGCGTTGTTGCAGAACTGTAGCTGCCAACAACAGACCATGAATTCTCATATCAGTCAAATAGTATATTGAGTACTAGGCACTAGCGAAAAAATTTAATCCATTATCCGATTGGCTGTGCATCCGGGGGCTTAAAGAGACACGAACCAATCAGATCATGCAATAACGGCCGAGGGCAGATAAGCTCCAGAGAGTTCTGTTCTAATCAGATCCTCGGGCACCTCAACCACCTCTGGGAACCTAACCATGGGTCGCACCCCCCATGACGTGATTTTAAAGTTATTGGCGCCTATTTATGAAAGGCCTGTCGGACATTATCCGACCTTGCAGATCATGTCCGACAGACCTCACTGAATGCGGAGAGCAATACGCTCTCCGCATTCAGCATTGCACCAGCAGCTCTTGTGAACTGCTGGTGCAATGCCAACCCTGCAGATTGCGGCAATGTCTGTCCGCCTCCTCAGAGCAGGCGGACAGGTTATGGAGCAGTGGTCTTTAGACCGCTGCTTCTAACTGGTGTTTCTGGCGAGCCTGAAGGCTCGCCAGAAACACAGGGCTTCAAGCTCCATACGGAGCTTGATAGATAGGCCCCACTGCATGATCTGATTGGTCCATGTCTCTGTAAGGTCACCAGATGCATAACCAAGTAAATAAAGGATTCAATTTGTTGCTAGTGCCTCGTGATTGAGTAGGCTTAATTTTGACACATCTTGCTCATCCACAATCCTGATTGGGTAAGATAATGAACCAATCACAGTTGCTAAATATTATTATATACATAGAGGACAAACTATTTAGAAGCTTCAGAATGTAGCGAGGAACTACAAGAAGAGAATCCTGTTGCCGATGGCTCCAAGATCTTATAGATATAATCAACTTCAGGAATGCTAAATTAAAAAAGGATTTTCATTCTTAAAGGGACATAATGCTCATATGCTAAATCACTTGAAACTGATGCAGTATAAATGTAAAAAACTGACAGGAAAATATCACCTGAGCATCTCTATGTAAAAAAGAAAGATATATTACCTCAAAATTTTCTCAGCTCAGCAGAGTAAGTTCTGTGTAAAAAGTTATACTTTAGCTGCTGCTTAGCTGCAGTTAAAAAAAAAAGAAGAAATGAACAGCAGCCAATCAGCATCAGCAGTACTGAGGTAATGAACTCTTTTACTGTTATCTCATGAGATTTCACTTAACTCTCATGAGATTTTATAGTAAACTTCCTTAAACTGAATAGGGAAATAACATGAGTGTGCACAAAGCTCACTCCCTTGGCTGTCCCGGGACAGACATACTGATTTGCTGCTTTAAGTCCTTTGCAATGGGGTTTGAATACTTAGGACATTTTGAGGTAAAATATCTTTCTTTTTTTCATAGAGATGTTCAGTTGATATTTTCTAGTCAGCTTTTTACAGCTATGCTGCGTCACTTTCAAGTGTTTCAACATTTGGGTATCATGGCCGTTTAAGTTTGGTTATTTATAAAAATAATTTAGGTGGGTTACTTTTGATGGGAAGGGAATTGTGTTTGAATCAGGGTTATTGGTGTAGGATTTGGTGAAGAAGAGAGGACATATAAAGGCCTATTTATTAAAAGTCTGTCGGACCTGATCCGACAGTGTGGATCAGGTCCGACAGACCTCGCTAAATGCGGAGAGCAATATGCTCTCCGTATTCAGCATTGCACCAGCATCTCTTGTGAGCTGCTGGTGAAATGCCGCCCCCTGCAGATTTGCGGCCAATAGGCCGCCAGCAGAAGGTGTCAATCAACCCGATCGTACTCAATTGGGTTGAATTGTGGCGATCTCTGTACGCCTGCTCAGAGTAGGCAGACAGGGTTATGGAGCAGCGGTCTTTAGACCGCTGCTTCATAACTGCTGTTTCTGGCGAGCCTGCAGGCTCATCAGAAACACGGGCCCTCAAGATCCAATCAGAGCTTGATAAATGGGCCTCTTAGGCTCTGATTATAAAACCATTGTGATTATAGCATTATTTTATAAAGGATCTGTCTTGCAATATAGATTGCATATTTTGTAAAGGGCTGACATCACTGTAAGAAGGCAATCTTGCCAAGAGGCATTTTACTACAATTCTCTGTTGGAGACGAAACTTTTCTTCCACTGGTGGAATGTTAAAAGCAGTATCAACACCTGCAGTAAATGTGTAATGCAAATGATCCCTTTTGGCAGTATTGAATGAAAATACAATTTCCATGTGTGAACCAAAACTAAACCACTTTTGTTACAATACAATAGTAAAATTAGTACATGAATAATTAACCTATATGAGCTGGGGGATTATGGGTATATTGTGCATATTTATTCAGCTTGTTATATGTAGTTATTTATACAGTAAAATATATTTTGTATTTAAATTAATTTTGTTATTAAAGTGTGTTTTTTCATATTGTATATGTACAGCTGCTATAAGTTCACACTGTAGTGAATGTGTTTTAGTTCTAATATAGGGACTGCACCCTGGGAAGCTAAGGGAGGGACAGTGAGGCAAAGTTTCCAAATATTGACACTTCATATGCGCCTGGTTATATCAACAAGCTGTCAGAAGATGTTTTAGAAAAGAGATTCCTATTTCACAAACTAGTTTAAGAAATGGTTCATATTTGATTTAATGATATGTTATTTACAATCTGGATTTCCAAAGCATGTGTGAAATATATAGTAGTTTGTATTTTGTGAGGAATGTAAAACAAACGTGTGCTTTTACTCAAAGGTATACAATTCTTGTGTAACTGTATATACTAAACTAAATAAAAAGATATTCATATAATCCACAAGTGCTTGGAATAACACCAAACCCATCATAAGAGTTCAAGCCAGTTTGGGCCATGATACCCAAATGTTTAAACACTTAAAAGTGATGTAGCATAGCTGTTAAAAGCTGACTAGAAAATATCACCTGAATATCTCTATGTAAAAAAGTAAGATATTTTACATCAAAAGTTCCTCAGTAGCCACATCCGATTGTAAAGGACTTCTAAGCAGCAAATCAGTATGTCTGTCCCAGGACAGCTAAGGGGTTGAGCCTCGTGCACTCTCATCTTATTTACCTATGCAGTTTAAGGAAGTTTATTATGAGCTAAGTGAAATCTCATGAGATCACAGTAAAAAAGTTCATGAACTCAGCACTGTTGATGCTGATTGGCTGCAGTTCATTTCTTCAATTTTTTTATTTATTTTTTACCTGCAGCTGGGCAGTAACTGAAAGATATATTTTTACACAGAACTTACTATGCTGAGCTGAGGAGATTGTGAGGTAAAATATCTTCCTTTTTTACATAGAGATGCTCAAGTGATATTTTCCGGTCAGCTTTTTACAGTTATACTGTATCAGTTTCAAGTGATTAGAGATATTAGTATTATGTCCCTTTAAGTGAATGCAAGCTCATCTGATTTTTATCCTTCATTTTCTAAGCCATTCCAACCAAAGTGAAGAGAGTCCATTTGAATTTGTGAAACCTGTAGAAGTATATGAATGATGTAACAGGAATATCTAATTAAACATGTGAAAGGCTATAAGATAGAGGCATCCTACATGCTTATTAAGGACTAGATTATGAGTGAAGTGCAATCGTTTGCGTGCGGACATCATCTGTTTTGGGGGCATTTGCATGCAAGTTAAATTCTACTTGTATCACAAGTTGAAGTAAATGTGAATGCTTGAGTGCAATCGTGATTTACCCTTGAATGATTACAGCAACTAAGGAGCTCTTGTTTTCTGTTAAGCAAGTGAAAAAGTGTCACAAAATAGATACAAAATACATTTAACAGTACAGTTACAGTCATAATAACACTATTTAATAAAAAATATTTTTTTAAAAAATGCATTAAAAGTAATGAGGGCTCAAAGATATGAGGTCCCAGGTGATAGAGAAAAAAAATGACTACACATGTCTAAATATGTATATGTGTGTATTTATATGTGTGTACATATGTATTTATAAATATATACATACAAACATCTAGACACATATATACATATATAAACCAATAAATACATATGTATACATATATATGCACTGGAGCCCTTTGCAGTTGAGTAGATGAAATCATAAAAGATCATATTTATGCAATATTCAAATTTAATAAACTTTTAGACTGTGCATGTACTGTAAGTTTATGGGGGAATGCATTTTGTGTTCTCGACTTCTCAAAGTAGAATGACCATTTTTTTGGTGATGGTTACGAAAATCCTGGAGAGTGCATCCTTTTGATTACATATTATATATATATATATATATATATATATATATATATATATATATATATATATATATATATATATATATGAACATGTAAAAACATGTTTATGTAATACTTATTTTTAATAAAGTGTTATAATGTGTATTTACTGTAAATATTTCCTGCAATTGTAAATAAATTTTAAAACCAATTAATTCATTTTCATAAGATCAACGCAGTTGAACAAGACCATTCCAAAATACATGGTAAAATCTGCTTCCAAAGAACATATCTCTGAACCATCCTGCATTTTGTGGGATTGTCACAGATAAGTCACACTGTCTCTTTCATAGATCCTGCTTCAGGAGAAAAGTCTTGATTTCGTGAGCAAAACTATGAACTGTCCTGGCTCTGCCCATGCTCAAACCGGCTCAAAACATGCACAACCCCAGCTTGACAAATCCTATTATCCTGCCCATCTAACATTGGCTCTATCTACACCCCTCCCCCACATTTCAGCCCAGAAAAGGAAATGTGCAAGGTGTATAAGAGTTTTCTCATGGACTAGATTTGAAGTCTTCTTATTTCGTATTTGAAAACCAACTAAACAACAAGGACACTCAAACAGATTAGAAAAGACAGGCTGTCTGTTTTACATAAGAGATATTTTTATATTAAAGTTTGAGTTGTTTAAACTAATTTCTTACTGCAGCTAATAAATACTAATCTTAAAATCTATCACCTAGATTTAGAGTTCTGCGTTAGCCGTCAAAACCAGCGTTAGGGGGTCCTAACGCTGGTTTTGGCCGCCCGCTGGTATTTAGAGTCAGTCAGGAAAGGGTCTAACGCTCACTTTCCAGCCGCGACTTTTCCATACCGCAGATCCCCTTACGTCAATTGCGTATCCTATCTTTTCAATGGATCTTTCTAACGCCGGTATTTAGAGTCTTGGCTGAAGTGAGCGTTAGAACTCTAACGACAAGACTCCAGCCGCAGAAAAAAGCCAGGAGTTAAGAGCTTTCTGGGCTAACGCCGGTTCATAAGGCTCTTAACTACTGTGCTCTAAAGTACACTAACACCCATAAACTACCTATGTACCCCTAAACCGAGGCCCCCCACATCGCCACCACTCTATTAATTTTTTTTAACCCCTAATCTGCCGACCGCACACCGCCACAACCTACATTATCCCTATGTACCCCTAATCTGCTGCCCCTAACACCGCCGACACCTACATAATATTTATTAACCCCTAATCTGCCCCCCCAACGTCGCCGCTACCTACCTACAATTATTAACCCCTAATCTGCCGACCGGACCTCACCCCTACTATAATAAATGTATTAACTCCTAAAGTTAAGTCTAACCCTAACACTAACACCCCCCTAAGTTAAATATAATTTTTATCTAACGAAATAAAATAAATCTTATTAAATAAATTATTCCTATTTAAAGCTAAATACTTACCTGTAAAATAAACCCTAATATAGCTACACTATAAATAATAATTATATTGTAGCTATTTTAGGATTAATATTTATTTTACAGGCAACTTTGTATTTATTTTAACCAGGTACAATAGCTATTAAATAGTTAATAACTATTTAATAGCTACCTAGTTAAAATAATTACAAAAGTACCTGTAAAATAAATTCTAACCTAAGTTACAATTAAACCTAACACTACACAATCAATAAATTAATTAAATCAACTACCTACAATTATCTACAATTAAACCTAACACTACACTATCAATAAATAAATTAAATACAAATACCTACAAATAAATACACTAACTAAAGTACAAAAAATAAAAAAAGATCTAAGTTGCAAAAAATAAAAAAAGAACTAAGTTACAAAAAATATTTTTTTTTTACAAACATTATAAAAAGTTTACAACAATTTTAAGCTAATTACACCTACTCTAAGCCCCCTAATAAAATATCAAAGCCCCCCAAAATAAAAAAATGCCCTACCCTATTCTAAAATAAAAATTGAAAAGCTCTTTTACCTTACCAGCCCTTAAAAGGGCCTTTTGCGGGGCATGCCCCAAATAATTCTGCTCTTTTGACTGTAACCCCCCCCCACATTACAACCCACCACCCACATACCCCTAATCTAACCCAAACCCCCCTTAAATAAACCTAACACTAAGCCCCTGAAGATCTTCCTACCTTGTCTTCACCACGCCGGGTATCACCGATCCGTCCAGAAGAGGGTCCGAAGTCTTCCTCCTATCCGGGGCTGAAGAGGTCCATCATCCGGCTGAAGTCTTCATCCAAGCGGGGGCTGAAGAGGTCCATCATCCGGCTGAAGTCTTCATCCAAGCGGGGGCTGAAGAGGTCTATCATCCGGCTGAAGTCTTCTATCAAGCGGCCTCTTCAATCTTCTTTCTTCCGGCTCCATCTTCATCCCACCGACGTGGAACATCCATCCTGGCCGACGACTTCCCGACGAATGACGGTTCCTTTAAGGGACGTCATCCAAGATGGCGTCCCTCGAATTCCGATTGGCTGATAGGATTCTATCAGCCAATCGGAATTTAGGTAGGAATAATCTGATTGGCTGATGGAATCAGCCAATCAGATTCAAGTTCAATCCGATTGGCTGATCCAATCAGCCAATCAGATTGAGGTTAGGATTTATTTTACAGGTACTTTTGTAATTATTTTAAATAGGTAGCTATTACATAGTTATTAACTATTTAATAGCTATTGTACCTGGTTAAAATAAATACAAAGTTGCCTGTAAAATAAATATTAATCCTAAAATAGCTACAATATAATTATTATTTATATTGTAGCTATATTAGGGTTTATTTTACAGGTAAGTATTTAGCTTTAAATAGGAATAATTTATTTAATAAGATTTATTTTATTTCATTAGATAAAAATTATATTTAACTTAGGGGGGTGTTAGGGTTAGGGTTAGACTTAGCTTTAGGGGTTAATACATTTATTAAGAGTAGCGGTGAGGTCCGGTTGGCAGATTAGGGGTTAATAAGTGTAGGTAGGTAGCGGCGACGTTGGGGGGGGGGCAAATTAGGGGTTAATAAATATAATATAGGGGTCGGCGGTGTTAGGGGCAGCAGATTAGGGGTACATAGGGATAACGTAGGTTGCGGTGGTGTACGAAGCAGCAGATTAGGGGTTAATAATAAAATGCAGGGGGCGGCAGATTAGGGGTTAATAAGTGTAAGGTTAGGGGTGTTTAGACTCGGGGTACATGTTAGGGTGTTAGGTGCAGACTTAGAAGCTGTTTCCCCATAGGAAACAATGGGGCTGCGTTAAGAGCTGAACGCTGCTTTTTTGCAGGTGTTAGGTTTTTTTTCAGCTCAAACTGCCCCATTGTTTCCTATGGGGGAATCGTGCATGAGCACGTTTTTTAAGATGGCCACGTCCGTAAGCACCACTGGTATTTAGAGTTGCAGTGGCGGTAAATTATGCTCTACGCTCCCTTTTTGGAGCCTAATGCAGCCCTTCTGTGAACTCTAAATACCAGCGGTATTTAAAAGGTGCGGGGGGGGGGGGAAAGCACGCGTAGCTAACGCACCCCTTTGGCTGCAGAACTCTAAATCTAAGCGTATATATTATTTTAGATAAAATTCTCCTTATGGGTAGAAAAAAAACCAGGTACTTTCCATTGAATACCTTTTTTATTATTCTGAATGAAAGCACATAAATATAAGTAATCATCTCCTTCAAGTACTTCCATGATGAAAGTAAAAGAAAACTTTATTCTGTTTATTTCTATGAAATAACACTTAATGCTTAATGCTACTGTAATACAACCTACATGTGTACTTCACTTACTTGAAAACATAAAGGCTCAGTTATTTGATTCACAATAATAATATTAGTAATTACATTCAGTTAGCTCGTCTTATAAAGCTTTTCTATCAATTTATGTTACTTTCTCTTGGCCAACACTTATAATACAATTTGCTTCATTACTTCATTATGCTTTCCTGCTCATGGTTACCACGTGGTAACAATTTTGATAGAAATCAGTCTAATTGGATAAGGCTTTGCAACAAAAATATACACCTATAACAAAAATATAGATTTATGGAATTTGTGGCTGATTTGAATGTTTCCACTAGGCACATTAAGTTTAAACTAGTATATAGTGAGGAGTCTGTAGATTTCCTTGATACTACTATACAGAAGATTGATGGGAGATTAAAGGTTGATTTATATAGGAAGAATAGTGACAGGAATAGTCTGTTGAGATATAAAAGTGCTCATTATCCTCCCTTAGAAAATAGTCTCCCTAGGAGTCAACTTCTGCGAGTGAAGAAACTTGTGTCTGATGAGGAGCTTGTTCAGGTTAGATTGAAAGAAATGGGGGATTTGTTTCTGCAGAGAGGTTACCCTAAGCCATTGATAGAACAACAGATTAATGAGATTGATACTATACCCAGGCAATCCTTTCTGAAGGGGGACTATAATAAAAAGAGAAAGGAGAAACAGGAGAATAAGCGAATGGTTTTTGAATTAGTTCTTTGAGTTAGAAAATTAGGAGGATTATTAAAAAACACTGGTCTATCTTGAAAGATCTGAACCATAATATTATAGAGTTTCAGGAGGCCCCTATGCTAGCTTATAGACTCTGTAGAAATATAAGAGATGTTTTGATAAAAGCAGATGTTGGCTCAAATAAGAAAATCACTCAAACTTTTCTATCTACCCCTAAAGTAGGTTGTTTCCCATGTTTGGGATGTTGTAACTGTAATAACATCATTAAGGGGGATTCTTTTGTACATCCCTTAAATGGGAGAAAATTTAAGGTTCCAGGTTTTTTTACCTGTAACTCAGAATATATTGTATATCTTATTAAATGCCCCTGTTCCAAAATTTATATTGGAGAATCTACTAGGAGGATTAGAGATAAGATAAATGAACACAAATCAAAAATACGTTGTGGTAATAGGGAGGCTCCTGTCTCTAATCATTTTCTACAGGCTGGACATAGTATCTCCCAGTTGAGGTTCCAAATAATAGAACAGGTCAGGAAACCCAGACGAGTGGGTGATAGACAAAAATTACTGAAATGTAGAGAAAAAATTTGGATTTATACCCTGCAATCTTTGATCCCCCTTGGTATGAATAAAGAAATAGACTGGAATGTTACATTGTGAAATATGTTAAAATAATGTAATTGTTTGGCTAGTATTCTTCATTAAGGTGGTTTTTCATCTATGTTGAATACTTACATATATTGTTGTTTTTGAAACATATTACTGGATTGTGATATTTTTTATTTTTTATACTTTACATGTATTGTATACATTTATGTTGTTTTTCTAGGCTACATGTAAATAGATGAATGGCCCTTCTACCACTAGATGGAGTTGTGAATTTTGCAGCTAATAGTTGGTAATGCTTTTGAATGCTGTACACCTGAATAGGTACCAGACCCCTCCCCTTTTTGGCTTGTAAGGAGTGTGTTAGGGCTCCACTGTATACCACAGGATTAGGGGCAGATAGTCCGAAACATTGTGTTTTTTGATTATATGATGTCCCAATAAAGAAAGATTGAATTGCTTCCTTGGTGGTGCTGCTCCTGCTTGGATTTTTTACTTCTATTTAAGGTTTCTTGGCAGGACTTTTGGAGCTTGCACCTATTTGCAGATAGCGCTGGGCTTGTTTGTTTGTTATTTACATTTTTGCTGCCTTTTGCTAAGTGCACTTTATATCTGCTTAACATATCACTACGGTGAGAATGGAAATTAATGGGACTGAACCAAAAACTTTTTACATACAGTGACCTAGAAGCCGCACGTATCACTACCCTAGTACGTGGCTCAAGAACCTTTTTGCCGACGCCATTGACTGAGAATACTTCAAAAGAATATGAGAAATTGGCTAAAAATAACTTGGCCCATGATTTACATGCCACTACCCTGGTTGAGAACCATCGGGTTCAGCGTATACCTAGGGGCCTGCGCATGAATGTGAGACCTACACTCATGCGTGAAAATAAAGAATATTGTGATACATTTACCTATATTCTTAACAAATGTTCCTTTGATTTACTTGTGCTGACGGTTGAATACTTGCAGCGGGACCTGGATATCCAGAGGGAGGAGTTGACACGTCTGGAAGGGATCCTGAAGTCCTTGTTGTCTGTTGAGGATTTGGATAAACTTCTGACCTCTGTAAAATCAACAATTGCGGAGTTAAAGCAAACTATAGAAATTAGGAAAAGACAGAAGTTCCATAGAGACGAAGTGGATTACCGGAATGGTAATGTGTATCTTTGGACCAGAGACCCCCATGATGATAGGAGGCGACCGGGTTTCACCAATTGGTGGAGAAAACATCGCACACGTGATGCAAACGCCAGCCCTACGTCATCAACTAACGACTCTTCGGGGACTCAGAAGGAAGTGGAGGAGAGGCAGCCGCAAACATCGCCACAAACAGAATGGATTCAGGACAGAAAGATTCCAGGCCCCAGAGAGTGACCAGCAGCAAGAACAATCGGAGCTAACGGTAAATATCTCTGAGTATGCTCTGACGGACATTGAGAAGGAGTTATTGCAGAAGGGACTATCTTTTTGCCCTATGACGAAATGTGACTTTTTTAGTTTACAAAGTGACTTACATGGTTTTATTTTTTGTAATATAAAGTTAAAAGCGCATTTTTCCAAATTAAGAACTGTAGGAGTTAACCCCTTAGGGGAAGATAATTCACAATTGGAAAGTGATATATTGTCATTGAATGCCTTGAATTTAAGGAATAAGAGTTCATTTACACCTAGCTCCTATAACAATAGCATGGAAACATTTATTCAATTGGTACTTTATATTGATATTGATCTGATGACACATAAAAACAGAGGGTCCTCTCTATATAATAGGAGGGTACAGAAAAACTTTTCTAAGGCAGAGATAAAGGCTTTGTTAGATTTAAAAACAAATAAACACATAATTTGCAAGCCAGCTGATAAGGGCGGAACAACGGTTGTCCTTGATAGATCATATTATGTGCAAGAGATTGAAATACAACTTCAGGATCATGAGGTCTATAAACCTTTAAATCATGATCCCTCTTTTGTGATCAAGAAGGGATTGGAAGACTGTATTAACAAGGCAATGTGTAATGGACTTATTACCTTAAAGGAACAAAAATTTCTGGTAGCAGATGTATTTTCTATACTGGTCCTTTACACATTGCCCAAAATACATAAAAATAGACAGACCCCGGGACGCCCTATTGTGGCTAGTACCAACTCCATTCTAACTAATGTTTCCAAATATTTAGATAGAATCTTGAGACCATTTGCCACTCAATCAATATCATACATTTAGGACACAGGAGATTTCTTAGAGAAATTAGAGTCCCTGGATATACAGAGTGACAAATTGATTCTATTCTCATTAGATGTAACAAGCTTCTACACCTCAATTACACATGAGAGTGGGATAGGTGCTATGAGGCAAGCTATTGTTTCAAGTAGGAAATTTTCTGAGTTTCAATGTGAATTTATTTTAGAACTATTACAGCTGGTTCTTTACTGTAATTATTTCCTGTTTCAAGACCAATTTTATATTCAATGTCAGGGGACAGCTATGGGGTCTAATGTCGCCCCCACATATGCCAATGTCTTCATGAATATCTATGAGGAGAGGTTTGTATACACTCATAAAGCTTTTTTACAGTATGGAAAATGCTGGTTTAGATATATAGATGACATTTTTGGCATATGGGGGGTGACATTGACTCCTTGCTGGAATTTGTGGCTGATTTGAATGTTTCCACTAGGCACATTAAGTTTAAACTAGTATATAGTGAGGAGTCTGTAGACCTCCTTGATACTACTATACAGAAGATTGATGTGAGATTAAAGGTTGATTTATATAGGAAGGATAGTGACAGGAATAGTCTGTTGACATATGAAAGTCCTCATTATCCTCCCTTAGTAAATAGTCTCCCTAGGAGTCAACTTCTGCGAGTGAAGAAAATTGTGTCTGATGAGGAGCTTGTTCAGGTTAAATTGAAAGAAATTAGGGATTTATTTCTGCAGAGAGGTTACCCTAAGCCATCGATAGAACAACAGATTAATGAGATTGATACTATACCCAGGCAATCCATTCTGAAGGGGGACTATAATAAAAAGAGAAAGGAGAAACAGGAGAATAAGCGAATGGTTTTTGTGTCCCAATTTAGTCCTTTGAGTGAGAAAATTAGGAGGATTATTAAAAAAACACTGGTCTATCTTGAAAGATCTGAACCATAATATTATAGAGTTTCAGGAGGCCCCTATGCCAGCTTATAGACGCTGTAGAAATATAAGAGATGTTTTGATAAAAGCAGATGTTGGCTCAAATAAGAAAATCGCTCAAACTTTTCTATCTACCCCTAAAGTAGGTTGTTTCCCATGTTTGGGATGTTGTAACTGTAATAACATCATTAAGGGGGATTCTTTTGTACATCCCTTAAATGGGAGACAATTTAAGGTTCCAGGTTTTTTACCTGTAACTCAGAATATATTGTATATCTTATTAAATGCCCCTGTTCCAAAATTTATATTGGAGAATCTACTAGGAAGATTAGAGATAGGATAAATGAACACAAGACAAATATACGTTGGGGTAATAGGGAGGCTCCTGTCTCTAATCATTTTCTACAGACTGGACATAGTATCTCCCAGTTGAGGTTCCAAATAATAGAACAGGTCAGGAAACCCAGACGAGGGGGTGATAGACAAAAATTACTGAACTGTAGATAAAAATTTTGGATTTATACCCTGCAATCTTTGATCCCCCTTGGTATAAATAAAGAAATAAACTGGAATGTTACATTGTGAAATATGTTAAAATAATGTAATTGTCTGGTTAGTATTCTTCATTAAGTTGGCTTTCATCTATGTTGAATACTTACATATATTGTTGTTTTTGAAACATATTACTGGATTGTGATATTTTTTATTTTTTATACTTTACATGTATTGTATACATTTATTTATGTTGTTTTTCTAGGTTACATGTAAATAGATGAATGGCCCTTCTACCACTAGATGGCCCTTCTACCACTAGATGTTGCAGCTAATAGTTGGTAATGCTAATGAATGCTGTACAACTGAATAGGTACCAGACCCCTCCCCTTTTGGGCTTATAAGGAGTGTGTTAGGGCTCCACTGTATACCACATGATTAAGGTCAGATAGACCGAAACGTTGTGTTTTTTTATTATATGATGTCCCAATAAAGAAAGATTGAATTGCTTCCTTGGTGGTGCTGCTCCTGCTTGGATTTTTTACTTCTTTTTAAGGTTTCTTGGCAGGATCTTTGAAGCGTGCACCTATTTGCAGATAGTGCTGGGCTTGTTTCTTTGGATAGAGAGAGCAGAAGAGGGGGATAAAGAGAGGGAGAGAAACAGCAAAAGAGAGGGGGGAGTGCACAAAAGAGAGGGGGGAGATAGCACAAAAGAGAGGGGGATAGAGTACAAAAGAGAGGGGGGAGAGAGCACAAAAGAGAGGGGGAAAGAGCACAAAAGAGTGGGGGAGAGAGCACAAAAGAGATGTGGAGAGAGCACAAAAGAGAGGGGGAGAGAGCACAAAAGAGAGGGGGGAAAGAGCACAAAATAGAGGGGGGAGAGAGCACAAAAGAGAGGAGGGAGAGGGCACAAAAGAGAGGGGGAGAGAGCACAAAAGAGAGGGGGAGAGAGCGCAAAAGAGAGGGGGAGAGAGCGCAAAAGAGAGGGGGAGAGAGCACAAAAGAGAGGGGGGAGAGAGCACAAAAGAGAGGGAGAGAGAGCACAAAAGAGAGGGGGAGAGAGCACAAAAGAGAAGAGGGAGAGAGCACAAAAGAGAGGGGGAGAGAGTGCAAAAGAGAGGGGGAGAGAGCACAAAAGAGAGGGGGAGAGAGCACAAAAGAGAGGGGGAGAGAGCACAAAACAGAGGGGGAGAGAGCACAAAAGAGAAGGGGAGAGAGCACAAAAGAGAGGGGGAGAGAGCACAAAAGAGGGGGAGAGAGCACAAAAGAGAGGGGGAGAGAGCGCAAAAGAGAGGGGGAGAGAGCGCAAAAGAGAGGGGGAGAGAGTGCAAAAGAGAGAGGGGAGAGAGCACAAAAGAGAGGGGGGAGAGAGCACAAAAGAGAGGGGGGAGAGAGCACAAAAGGGAGGGGGAGAGAGCACAAAAGAGAGGGGGAGAGAGCATAAAAGAGAGGGGGAGAGAGCACAAAAGAGAGGGGGAGAGAGCACAAAAGGGAGGGGGAGAGAGCACAAAAGAGAGGGGGAGAGAGCACAAAAGAGAGGGGGAGAGAGCGCAAAAGAGAGGGTGAGAGAGCGCAAAAGAAAGGAGAGAGAGCAAACCAGAGGGGGGAAGAGAGCACAAAAGAGAGGGGGGAGATAGCCCAAAAGAGAGGGGGAGATAGCCCAAAAGAGAGGGGGGAGAGAGCACAAAAGAGAGGGGGAAAGAGCACAAAAGAGTGGGGGAGAGAGCACAAAAGAGAGGGGGAGAGAGCACAAAAGAGATGTGGAGAGAGCACAAAAGAGAGGGGGAGAGAGCACAAAAGAGAGGGGGGAAAGAGCACAAAATAGAGGGGGGAGAGAGCACAAAAGAGAGGAGGGAGAGGGCACAAAAGAGAGGGGGAGAGAGCACAAAAGAGAGGAGGAGAGAGCGCAAAAGAGAGGGGGAGAGAGCGCAAAAGAGAGGGGGAGAGAGCACAAAAGAGAGGGGGGAGAGAGCACAAAAGAGAGGGAGAGAGAGCACAAAAGAGAGGGGGAGAGAGCACAAAAGAGAGGGGGAGAGAGCACAATAGAGAGGGGGGAGAGAGCACAAAAGAGAGGGGGGAGAGAGCACAAAAGGGAGGGGGAGAGAGCACAAAAGAGAGGGGGAGAGAGCACAAAAGAGAGGGGGAGAGAGCACAAAAGAGAGGGGGAAGAGAGCACAAAAGAGAGGGGGGAGAGAGCACAAAAGAGAGGGGGAGATAGCCCAAAAGAGAGGGGGGAGAGAGCACAAAATAGAGGGGGGAAGAGCACAAAAGAGAGGGGGAGAGCGCACAAAAGAGAGGGGGAGAGAGCACAAAAGAGAGGGGGAGAAAGCAGAAAAGAGAGGGGGAGTGAGCAAAAAAGAGAGGGGGAGAGAGTACAAAAGAGAGGGGGAGAGAGCACAAAAGAGAGGGGGAGAGAGCGCAAAAGAGAGGGTGAGAGAGCGCAAAAGAAAGGAGAGAGAGCAAACCAGAGGGGGGAAGAGAGAGAGCAAATGAGAGGGAGAGAGAGAGCACAAAAGAAGGGGGGAGAGAGCATAAAAGAGAGGGGGAAAAAGCACAAAAGAGAGGGGGGAGAGAGCACAAAAGAGAGGGGGGAGAGAGCACAAAAGAGAGGGGGAGAGTGCGCAAAAGAGAGGGGGAAAGAGCGCAAAAGAGAGGGTGGAGAGAGCCCAAAAGAGAGGGGGAAGAGAGCACAAAAGAGAGGGGGGAGAGAGCACAAAAGAGAGGGGGGAGAGAGCGCAAAAGAGAGGGGGAGAGAGCGCAAAAGAGAGGGTTAGAGAGCGCAAAAGAGAGGGGGAGAGAGCGCAAAAGAGAGGGGGAGAGAGCGCAAAAGAGAGAGTGAGAGAGAGCAAAAGAGAGGGAGAGAGACAGCAAAAGAGAGGAGAGAGAGAGCAAATGAGAGGAGAGAGAGACAGAGCAAAAGAGAGGGGGGCGAGAGAGAGCAAAAGAGAGGGGAGAGAGAGGGCAAAATAGAGGGGAGAAAGAGAGAGCAAAAGAGAGGGGAGAAAGAGAGAGCAAAAGAGAGGGGAGAAAGAGAGAGCAAAAGAGAGGGGAGAAAGAGAGCAAAAGAGAGGGAGAGAGACAGCAAAAGAGAGGAGAGAGAGACAGAGCAAAAGAGAGGGGGGTGAGAGAGAGCAAAAGAGAGGGGAGAGAGAGAGCAAAATAGAGGGGAGAAAGAGAAAGCAAAAGAGAGGGGAGAAAGAGAGAGCAAAGAGAGGGGGGATAGAGAGAAAGCAAGGGTTGGGACCGCTGTACTGCAAAAAATGGCCCGTGTACACGGGCTTTAGGACTAGTATATATATATTTAAACATATAGACATACCATATCACTTTTAACCCTTTAAAAATATTTTTATAAATATGATATATTTTTTATTAAAAATCGTATATATGTGTGTAATTGTAATATGTTTCATGTGTTTTGTGCAAAATATTTTGAGCGCTAACTATAACTTTCAACATGTGGTTGTGATATCCTTTGAAAATATAGGTTGCGCTTGAGTTGGCCGCGTTAACCCTTCTCTGGTTAGCACGTTTTAACATGGACTTGTAATATCAAGATTGTGTGCTAATGGTAGCCCAATCAAGCGAAACTGGCTATCACGTGTGCGCTATCATTAGCCCGCCACAATCTGACCCATTGATGCTCAAAAGATAAAAGAACATCTTTACAGCATGCAAAGAAACATTTTATTAATTAATTTAGCACATAAAATGTTTCCCTCTCAGCCATGTGATTTTCAATATTTTTTCTTTTTAATAACCATCAATACATATAAAGTTATTACACACATTATTTTAGCTTCTCCCCACATATAATCTAAATATATTTAATTATATTAAAACTTTGAGTTGCAGAATACAGACATTATTATTGATAGTGCAAGTTATTGGGCTAGATTCATTTATGTATGTAAAGTTGCTGAGGGCTTTCTTGTATAGGAGATCATTTTGGAGATTCATTAAACATTGTTTCACTTACATTTTGCCTCTAAGTTTGTATTGAGGTTTTCTCTGCCCCCCTCCCTGCCACCATTTTGAAATCTAGCTTTCACTACATCCTACTGCTTATTTTAGTTACATTAAAGGGACACTTAACACCTGCTGAAAAGCCTTAAATCTAACTCCTTATGATTACTCAAAATCAAGTAAGCATAGATGTCTATGCCATCTTGTCAGTTTACCCCAAATTGCCCAAACGTTACATCCATCCTTGGTCTCAAAGCGTGACTCCCACTGCCGCCTAACACAAGGCAGCCCAGCCTGTCACTCTTAGGAAGTGTGTGCAAACGCAACTGAAGCCCGTCACCCACAAGGAAGCATCTGGCAACTCTACAAAACGGAGAGTATCTTCAAACTAATGTCTATGTCAAGCACTTAGCCGGTGTTCAGACAGAGTCCCGCTTTGAACCCATGGAATAATCTGATGTTTTACTGAAAGAGTAAGGTGCAGTATTATGCACTGCAGGGTCGGAAGTGATTAGCAACAAAACTCCGTTTTTTATAGTTGCCAGATGCTTCCTTGTGGGTGACGGGCTTCAGTTGCGTTTGCACACACTTCCTAAGAGTGACAGGCTGGGCTGCCTTGTGTTAGGCGGCAGTGGGAGTCACGCTTTGAGACCAAGGATGGATGTAACGTTTGGGCAGGAAAAGTAAGGATCTTCTGGTGCCATATTATGTACTGCAGGGTTAGATATAACCAGACCTCGGAATTCGGATTTCCCTATCCAAGGCTTACCCATTATTTACAGGACTGGTCTCTCTCTTGTCCCTCCCCAGAGCTTACTATTTTTAATTGTGGTGTCTAAAGCCATGCTCTCACTCACTTATGTAATATACATCAGGCACTAATAAATAATAATATCTTCACACACAGCAGAACACGCTCTGCATGCCTCACAGTTAGTGCGTGCTGCAGATGTGATTGCTCTCTAAACAACATACATAATTAAACACTGTGCCGTGCGTATCATGTGACAGCTGTGCCTGCGTGTAACGCAAGTTACAATATGGCGGTATGCATACAAACATCAAGCACAGGTACAACATTGTAATTGAAAACACTTTTTTTAAACAATTTGGGGTAAACTGACAAGATGGCATAGACATCTATGCTTACTTGATTTTGATTAATCAGAAGGAGTTTGTTTTATGGATTTTAGCAGGCAGGTGTTAAGTGTCCCTTTAAGGCATACTCATGACTATTTGATGAACTCAAGGATCTATATTACATAAGTTCTTGAATTAGTAGGGAGTTTACTGAAAGAAATAACAGGTTTATTATTTTTTTATTGTTCTTTTTCTCCCTTTTTAAAAAAAGCAAATAAAAAACTTCTCAGGTTTATAGTAATGAAATCAAAGATTGTCTGAGCATCTAGACTCCCACAAATAAAGGCATTAAAAGAACTACTTCTATTGATGATTTCTCATAGTACAAAGAACAATCAGTGGTTTACAAAGCCATGCTGTATTGTGTTAATTCTGACTGAAAGCTGCACTAAAGTAATGATATAAGCGTATAATGGTATAATTATACAATAACTTATATCTGAATGTATTCTTTTTGTGTATATAAGTCAGGAGGAACTGTACAGAATGTAGCTCATCATGATATTGTGGTTAAAGGGTTCAAGTTAAAACTAAAACTATTGCTACTGTAATGGGAATTTCTGCAGCATTTGACTTGGCTTTTCAGATTTAACACTCATTGCAATCAGAATGAACTAAAACAAAAAGGAGGGAGATCAAAAACGTTTATGTATCCCAGTAAATCCTCCTCATCAAACAAATTGCACTTATTCCCCACTGTGTAAAATAGCCTCTAAATCCAGAGATACAAAGGACTCTTGTTCAGTAAGTAGTGATCATCTTAAAAGGACAGTACACTGTAAAATTGTTTTTCCATAAATGTATTTTAAATGACTTGTTATACCAACTGCAGAGTATAAAATATTTGAGAAATTGCATTTTCGGGTTTATTTGTGTATCTGAAGTAGCTGGTTTTGTGCTTTGAAACCACAGCCTATTACAATGGATTGAGCTTCAGGTAATATCAGATCTCATTATGTTATTACTTTTATGTACACAGACTTGCTTCCTTATCTTATATTTGTCTGGAACACCAAAGCTCAATACATAGAGAGAACAATGGAAAATTATCATTTTATTACTTAACTATCCTGCATCCCACTGGAAGTGTAATCTCTTCTGCTGGCTGTGTTTACTTAGGCTTGTCAATAGCGTATACACCAGTATCAAAACTTTCAGTATAGGTTGGGAAACCACAAGCTAAATCAGCTATTTCAAATGCTGAAATATGAGTAAAGGAGCTACTTGCAACCTATTTAATACACTCTAGCAGGTAAAAAGGATCATTGGGAATAATTTAAAGGGGAGAAAGTTTTTGGGTGAACTGTCCCTTTAAGCCTTGAATATAACCTTACATAAGGCCCCCTTAATGTAAATATTATAGAGACAGAGGGAACGCAACACAAATTTTCCTAAGTAGGTGTGAACACCTTAACCCAAGGGACCCTACTAAAATTTGGAAGAGACATTAGTCACGTAATGTAGACAGAATATCTACCAAGTAGTTTTTAAAGGGACAGTCTAGTCAAAATTAAACTTTTTTTGATTCAGATAGGGCATGCATTTTTAAGCAACTTTCCAATTGACTTTTATCATCAAATTTGCTTTGTTCACTTGGTATACTTTGTTGAAAGCTAAACCTAGGCACTGATTGGCATTGATTGGCTAAAATGCAAGTCTGTAAAAAAAAACTGAAATAAAGGGCCGAGGCTAACAAGTATATTAATAAACCCATGTTGGTTATGCAAAACTGGGGAATGGGTAATAAAGGGATTATCTATCTTTTTAAACAATAACAATTCTGGAGTAAACTGTCCCTTTAAGATTATATGTAAATAAGGTAACTAAGACATGGGACAGAGACAAGTGAATGAGGAATTAAAGAACCCAGCTGCTGTAAGATTGTACTAATTGTAAATGTGAGATACATAAGGTGTTTAGTAGTTATTACGGTAATGAGATCAAAACTGCAATTGAGCAAACCAGTTGGTGCCTCTATATTCTGGTACAAAAATAAGATAAAGGGACAGTAAAGTCAAAATTAAACTTAAATGGATGGCATAGAACATAATGGGCGCGATCACATATACGGCGCAGGTTTCGGCGCAAGCGTGGGAACCCTTGCCACCCGTAATTTCACCTCGCACATTGGGGTGTTACATATACTGCGCCGTTAGATGCTAAACTGGCGTAAGTAGGACAAACTGCCGAAATTGTGCGCAAATACACATTTTAGTCATCGCAAGTAACTTACGCCAGTATTTTATCCACGGCAAGTGTCAATAAAGAGTAGTTTTATGCAAATTAGGCCAACATTCGTAAAAATGAACCGCGATTTCATATAAAAATGCAACACGTAATTATGCTATTCAAAATTCATATATAAACCCATATATAAAGAGATGAAGGTAATACAATTATGATTTCCCATTGTTCTCTCCTCCAAGTATTGTTGATTGTTTTGAGAAGAAATTTAAAGTAAATAAGCAAGTATATGTCCACAATGTGATAAAGTACCTACAAGCTCAATCCATTTGATTATGTTGTGGCTTCAAACTATTTCAAATACATAACTAAACCTTAAAAAACCAATATCATAGTATACCGTCCCTTTAACCTTGAGATGCTGCTTAAATGTATGTGTTTGTTAAGGCTTCCAGGGAGTTATGTTGCTTTTTTAGTCAGTGCAAGGGTTCCTGCGCCTGCAATTTGTGGCAAGATAAGAATGGAGTAGATTCTCTGAATTCTGAAGTCCTTACGCTGTATATTGGATACCAAATTGTGCGTCTGTTCTATGTTAGTCTATGGTTAAAAAAATATGTCCGAAGGGTGAAATATACGTGTGTTACTTGTATGCTACGCCGTATATGTAATACCAAAATCTCGTAAAATCTGGTGTCGCCGGATTTTGCGGGCGACGCTGCATATGTAATGGAGGCCAATATGTTTACACAACTATCAATTTTGCTAGTTGCTCAGTTCCTTTGGTATCCTTTGTTAAAGAGTAATCCTAGGTAAACTCAGGAACATTCATGGGCCTTTAGCCATCTGGCAGCAGTGTTTACAATAATGTTTACAATAATGTTAAAGACTATTGCAAATACTTGTGCTTTAGAATGCAAAATACATGTGCACGCTCCTAAGCTTCTATCAGCCTACCTTGGTAAACTCTTAAAAAAAAAAAAAGAGTAAAAAGCAAATTTGATAATGGAAGTAAACTGGAAAATTGTTTAAAATTGCATGCTCTATCTAAATCATGAAAGTTTATTTTGACATTACTGTCCCTTTAAGTGCTAATACAAATATTCCTCTTTTTATAACCCAATACAATAATAATCGACAAATTCAACATATTTTGAACAAACACTGGCACATAGTATGTAGAGACCCAATTCTAAAACCATTATTATCAGAACAACCCCGAATTGTGTATACCAGAGCGCCCACATTAAGAAGTAAATTGGCCCCCAGTAAAAAAGTAAAACATACAGTTTCTAATCCGAAAATAAAAAAAGCAAACCTTTTTCTAAAACAGGTGGGAATATATAAATGTGGCATGAAGAGATGCCAAACATGTAAATATATTACTTCAGGTAAAAAAACTTTTAAATCATTCTCAACAGGAGAAAGTTTTGAAATAACTAGATTTTTCAATTGCAACTCCAGTTATGTCATATATGTCCTAGAATGCATTTGTGGGGTACAATACGTGGGTCGCACCTCCAGGAAAGCTAGGACACGCTGGGGGGAACATTGGCGCAATTGCAAGAACTGTAAAAAGACCACTATCAAACACAGTATACCTGAACATTGCCTCCACAAACATGGGGGCAACCCATCTATATTCAAATTTTATCCGATAGACTTCATCCCCCCCTCCACAGACTATAACAGAATGATCTCACTCAGACAACGTGAGACTTTCTGGATACACAAACTTAAAACTTTGTATCCAGCAGGCCTTAACTCCAATTTAGATCTAGCTGCCTTTAATTAATAGTACATCTGTCTCATTTGCATTTTCGGCGTCCATTACATATACTGAACATAAAAGATGTTAATATCATATATACAAATACATCGGTAGCCATAATTACTTTCATCCTCTATCACATCATTACAAATAACCGTTCTCTATTGATCATACTAAGATATAAACATGTAGAAAATCATTTGTTCTAGGCGTTATCAAACCTTGCCTATATTCAGCATTCACATAAAAACTCCCCAAAAGACAAAACACTAAGTCCCTATTTACTTCTAGGATTAAGGAACAAATATAAAAAACCAGCACCTATTGAATTAGAATAAACCTATCTTGTTGAGTTTTTAATATACTCACAGATATCGGCAAATACCTTAAGTAAATATATATATTTAAATAGCGCAGACATCTTTTTCAGCAAACAAAAACAATCTGGGTTATTTGTAGATTTTTTTCCGCTTTTTTCGCCTTTTTCATTTTTTCCGTTTTTTTCGCTTTCGATTAAGACAGAAAGAAAAAAACCCACTCAAAAATCGAGTAACCTGTTTTTATATTACGAGAAAATACATATATATTTTTGGACATAAACTTATCTAAACAATTTTAATATGTTTTTAACAATATTTCCTATTTGATATTTTATATAGACATATGTTTTTATCTAATCAGTTAGTTATTGTTGTTACATTTTTTAGAAATTATTCCATTCAGCCACTTAGAAGAATGTCTAACAAAATCGTCTCTTTGCAACAATGTTACCAATATGCTTATTGGTTCTGCTCTATCCAATCAGGTGATATGTACACCTTTTTAAATGTACCTGTTAACAATGTATGTAATTGATCTGATGAAACGGCCAGGAGCTAACGGCCGAGAAACGCGTTATCAGCTCCAAAAATAAAACCCCTTTTTTTCCAGTTACTCAGCCTGGATTGAGTTTTATTTTATTTTCTTGTGCAAAGAGACGCATATTTCAGCCCTATAACAGTTCATACTGTTTACTGCTTAAGAGGTTCCGATTCCAACTGGAATAAACAAACAAACACCTTACCAAGTACGGCATCCAACAAAGGAGAGTTTGGGAATTTTGTCCTGGGATCGTAAGACACCGAGAGACCAGCACCTTATCGCTTTGGTCAGCGTGCTGACTGCTGAGAATGTCAGCCTGCTTGTATGCACTTTTTTAACGAAAAGTGCCACTCCACTTGTGAGTACCTGTCTTTTGGTTTATACTAAATCTTCCCACCTGTCTAGAGATATCTGCACTATGAGGCGCTCTCTTTTTCTCTTCACCATTTAGATTTCTGACTCACCGACAGCACCAAGAGAAGCAGCCTCGCCGCACGGATTTCGCCTGTTTGATTGATTGAACTTTCATAAGACTTTTATCTTATTTTTGGCATCACTGATGGACACTTTTGGGTTTGCATTAGTTTATAATTATTAATCACCGTTTTTTTCACTTGACCATTTACCTTTATTTTTATGTTATAAATTGTATCACATCACCAAGTTATATAAGCACTACCATTACTATTATCAATTCCACTATATTCTACCTCAGAATCACTTACCAGTCTGAGACATAACACAAACACCACCTTAGCATTGAAACATTTCTGTTTATTTATAACAAAAATTCTGCCACACAGATACACACTTTTTTCCACAGATTTTTTCCAAATATATTTTTTCAGTACTCAGCAACATATCTTTTCTCTAAGAAATTTTCTATATGGCGCCCCCTATCTATATTCAATAATGCAAATATGTGTCTGTCTTGTACACAACATATGGAATATCCCTCACAAATATCAATTCCCAAAAGTCACACACAGAGCAAGCATCAAAGATAAAAAATTAAAGAAGATGGAGCTAGGTTGTGATCAAAGTGGAACACTATTCAAAATCAATTGTATAGGGAAAACAGAATGCAGTTGTGAGAAATACAGGTACCTGATATATTATTCACGTTAATTAGACTTTCCCAAGCACAAATATTGTTGCAAGAAACAACCAAGGCATACAATTTTCATATAAAGGGCAGCTGTAATGTCTGAAAGTGTCTTTTGTCTTGTCACAAATGACACGCTACAGAAATTGTCAATTATCATCCATCCAACTGTACTCAGCAAAATAAAAGAACACGTTTGGTGTTTTTTAGGTGCAAACAATGTACTCTTGTCGGACTAAATATATCACTAATAGTAAATTAAAGGGACATGATATTCACACTTGTTACTTCACGATTCATACCATTTTTAAAAGGTGTCCAATATACTTTTTTTTTTCAAATTTACTTTGTTCTTATAGTATGCTTTGTTGAAAATAAGATATGTAGTCTCAATGTACATGCTTGGAGTACAATATGGCAGCATTTTTCCAAGAATTATTTTAACAATGTTACACATTTGCAAGAGCACTCAATGACAGCGTGCATGCTGCCTACCTAGGCATGCTCTTCAACAAATAATACCAAAAGAATGAAGCAAATGTAAAAATAGTAGTAAATTGGAAACACTGTTTTAAAGTTGTTTGTTCTACATGAATCATAAAAAATGGTTGCTCTATGTAACTTTAATTAAAAGATATACACTTATGGACCCCAAGGATACCATACTGACATCTTTGGAAGCAAGGGTCACAACTGGGGATAAAATAAGCTCATAGTACTACCCCAGGGTACCTAGCCCTTAGGCCTACAAAGTTCAGTAAAATCTTTGATTAATCTATGTTTTGCAGATTACATTTAGTCTAGATGGTGCAATTATATTTGATAAACTTATTACAACAATCTGTAAAAAAAAGTGCATATAATCGAAAACCAATGCAAATGTTTACTAACCTGATATTTTATCTGTATCTTTATTATCCTGAACATTTTCTTCCTCTTCATCATTATCTTCATCTTTATTATCATCGTCATCATCATCTATAAAACATTGACTACATTTAGTTACAAGTTTTAGCTATCATACCAAAAACACAATGTATGCTTACCTGATAAATTTATTTCTCTTGTGGTGTATCCAGTCCACGGATCATCCATTACTTGTGGGATATTCTCATTCCCAACAGGAAGTTGCAAGAGGACACCCACAGCAGAGCTGTAATATAGCTCCTCCCCTAACTGTCATAGCCAGTCATTCGACCGAAAACAAGCCGAGAAAGGAGGAACCATAGGGTGCAGTGGTTACTGTAGTTTAAATTTAAAAATTACCTGCCTTAAAATGACAGGGCGGGCTGTGGACTGGATACACCACAAGAGAAATAAATTTATCAGGTAAGCATAAATTGTGTTTTCTCTTGTAAGGTGTATCCAGTCCACTGATCATCCATTTCTTGTGGGATACCAATACCAAAGCTAAAGTACACGGATGAAGGGAGGGACAAGGCAGGTACTTAAATGGAAGGAACCACTGCCTGTAAAACCTTTCTCCCAAATATAGCCTCCAAAGAAGCAAAAGTATCAAATTTGTAAAATTTTGAAAAAGTATGAAGCGAAGACCAAGTCGCCGCCTTGCAAATCTGTTCAACAGAAGCCTCATTTTTAAAGGCCCAAGTGGAAAGCCACAGCTCTAGTGGAATGAGCTGTAATCCTTTCAGGAGGCTGCTGTCCAGCAGTCTCATAGGATAAGTGGATTATGCTTCTTAGCCAAAAAGAAAGAGAGGTTGCCGAAGCCTTTTGACCTCTCCTCTGTCCAGAGTAGACAACAAACAAAGCAGATGTTTGACGAAAATCTTTAGTAGCTTGTAAGTAAAACTTTAAAGCACGGACCACGTCCAGATTGTGTAATAGACGTTCCTTCTTCGAAGAAGGATTAGGACACAAGGATGGAACAACAATCTCTTGATTGATATTCTTGTTAGATACCACCTTAGGTAAGAACCCAGGTTTGGTACGCAGGACTACCTTATCCGTATGAAAAATCAGATAAGGAGAATCACATTATAAGGCAGATAGCTCAGAGACTCTACGAGCCGAGGAAATAGCTACCAAAAACAGAATTTTCCAAGATAAAAGTATGATATCTATGGAATGAAGAGGTTCAAACGTAACTCCTTGAAGAACCTTAAGAACCAAATTTAAGCTCTATGGTGGAGCAACAGGTTTAAACACAGGCTTGATTCTAACTAAAGCCTGACAAAATGCCTGAACGTCTGGAACATCTGCCAGACGCTTGTGCAAAAGAATAGACAGAGCAGAAATCTGTCCCTTTAAGGAAATAGCTGACAATCCTTTTTCCAAACCTTCTTGGAGAAAAGATAATATCCTGGGAATCCTGACCTTACTCCATGAGTAACCCTTGGATTCACACCAATAAAGATATTTACGCCATATCCTATGTTAAATTTTCCTGGTGACAGGCTTTCGTGCCTGTATTAAGGTATCAATAACTGACTCGGAGAAGCCACGCTTTGATAAAATCAAGCGTTCAATCTCCAGGCAGTCAGCCTCAGAGAAATTAGATTTGGATGGTTGAAAGGACCCTGAAGTAGAAGGTCCTGTCTCAGAGGCAGAGACCATGGTGGAAAGGATGACATGTCCACTAGATCTGCATACCAGGTCCTGCATGGCCACGCAGGTGCTATCAGAATTACCGATGCTCTCTCCTGCTTGATCTTGACAATCAGTCGAGGGAGCAGAGGAAACGGTGGAAACACATAAGCCAGGTTGAAAGACCAGGGTGCTGCTAGAGCATCTATCAGTGTCGCCTTGGGATCCCTGGACCTGGATCCGTAACACGGAAGCTTGGCGTTCTGGCGAGATGCCATGAGATCCAGTTCTGGTTTGCCCCAACGATGAATCAGTTGTGCAAAAACCTCCGGATGGAGTTCCCACTCTCCCGGATGAAAAGTCTGACGACTTAGAAAATCCGCCTCCCAGTTCTCTACACCTGGGATATGGATAGCTGATAGGTGGCAAGAGTGAATCTCTGCCCAGCGAATTATTTTTGAAACTTCTAACATCGCTAGGGAACTTCTTGTTCCCCCTTGATGGTTGATGTAAGCTACAGTCATGATGTTGTCCGACTGAAATCTGATGTACCTCAGAGTTGCTAACTGAGGCCAAGCCTGAAGAGCATTGAATATCGCTCTTAGTTCCAGAATATTTATTGGATGGAGAGACTCCTCCTGAGTCCACGATCCCTGAGCCTTCAGTGAATTCCAGACTGCACCCCAACCTAGAAGGCTTGCATCTATTGTTACAATTGTCCAATCTGGCCTGCGAAAGGTCATACCTTTGGACAGATGGACCCGAGATAGCTACCAGAGAAGAGAATCCCTGGTCTCTTGGTCCAGATTCAGTTGAGGGGACAAATCTGTGTAATCCCCGTTCCACTGACTGAGCATGCATAGTTGCAGCGGTCTGAGATGTAAACGTGCAAACAGCACTATGTCCATTGCCGCTACCATTAAGCCGATTACTTCCATACACTGAGCCACCGAAGGGCGAGGAATGGAATGAAGAACCCGGCAGGAATTTAGAAGCTTTGATAACCTGGACTCCGTCAGGTAAATTTTCATTTCTACAGAATCTATCAGAGTCCCTAGAAAGGAAACTCTTGTGAGTGGGGATAGAGAACTCTTTTCCTCGTTCACTTTCCACCCATGCGACCTCAGAAATGCCAGTACTACGTCCGTATGAGACTTGGCAATTTGGAAGTTTGACGCCTGTATCAGGATGTCGTCTAAATAAGGGGCTACTGCTATGCCCCGCAGCCTTAGGACCGCCAGAAGCGACCCCAGAACCTTTGTAAAGATTTTTGGGGCTGTAGCTAATCCAAAGGGAAGAGCTACAAACTGGTAATGCCTGTCTAGAAAGGCAAACCTGAGAAACCGATGATGATCTTTGTGTAACGGAATGTGAAGATAAGCATCCTTTAGATCCACTGTAGTCACATATTGACCCTCCTGGATCATTGGTAGGATGGTACGAATAGTTTCCATCTTGAATGATGGAACTTTGAGGAATTTGTTTAAGATCTTTAGATCCAAAATTGGTCTGAAGGTTCCCTCTTTTTTGGGAACCACAAACAGATTTGAGTAAAAACCCTGTCCCTGTTCCTCCTTTGGAACTGGATGGATCACTCCCATAACTAGGAGGTCTCATACACAGTGTAAGAATGCCTCTCTCTTTATCTGGTTTGCAGATAATTGTGAAAGGTGAAATCTCCCTTTTGGGGGGGAAGCTTTGAAGTCCAGGAGATATCCCTGGGATATAATTTCCAACGCCCAGGGATCCTGAACATCTCTTGCCCACGCCTGGGCGAAGAGTGAAAGTCTGCCCCCTACTAGATCCGTTACCGGATAGGGGGCCGTTCCTTCATGCTGTCTTAGAGACAGCAGCAGGCTTTTTGGCCTGCTTACTTTTTTTCCAGGTCTGGATTGGTCTCCAGACCGTCTTGGATTGAGCAAAAGTTCCCTCTTGTTTATTATTAGAGGAAGTTGATGCCGCACCTGCCTTGAAGTTTCGCAAGGCACGAAAATTAGACTGTTTGGCCCTAGATTTGGACCTGTCCTGAGGAAGGGCATGACCTTTTCCTCCAGTGATATCAGCAATAATCTCCTTCAAACCAGGCCCGAATAGGGTCTGCCCCTTGAAGGGAATGTTAAGTAGCTTAGATTTTGAAGTCACGTCAGCTGACCATGATCTAAGCCATAGCGCTCTGTGCGCCTGTATAGCAAAACCAGAATTCTTAGCCGTTAGTTTAGTCAAATGAACAATGGCATCAGAATAAAAGAATTGGCTAGCTTAAGTGCTCTAAGTTTGCCAAGTATGTCATCCAATGGAGTCGCTACCTGTAAAGCCTCTTCCAGAGACTCAAACCAGTACGCCGCAGCAGCAGTGACAGGGGCAATGCATGCAAGGGGCTGTAGGATAAAATCTTGTTGAATAAATATTTTCTTAAGGTAACCTCTAATTTTGTATCCATTGGATCTAAAAAAAAAAAAAAAGCACAACTGTCCTCGACAGGGATAGTAGTACGCTTTACTAGAGTAGAAACTGCTCCCTCCACCTTATGGACTGTCTGCCATAAGTCCCGTGTGGTGGCATCTATTGGAAATATTTTTCTAAAAATAGGAGGGGAAGAGAACGGCACACCTGGTCTATCCCATTCCTTATTAATAATTTCTGTAAACCTTTTAGGTATTTGGAAAAACATCAGTACACACCGGCACTGCAAAGTATTTATCCAGTCTACACAATTTCTCTGGCACTGCAATGGTATCACAGTCATTCAGAGCAGCTAAAACCTCCCTAAGCAACACGCGGAGGTGTTCAAGCTTAAATTTAAATGTAGAAATATTAGAATCAGGTATCTTTCCTGAGTCATTAACATCACCCACTGACTGAAGCTCTCTTTCCTCAGCTTCTGCATATTGTGAGGCAGTATCAGACATGGTTCTTAAAGCGTCAGTATGCTCTGCATTTTGTCTCACCCCAGAGCTATCTTGCTTACCTTTAAGTTCAGGTAGTCTGGCTAATACCGCTGACAGTGTATTATCCATGACTGCCGCCATGTCTTGTAAAGTAAACGCTATTGGCGCCCTAGATGTACTTGGCGCCATTTGAGCGTGAGTCCCTTAAGCGGGAGTTAAAGGGTCTGACACGTGGGGAAAGTTAGTCGGCATAACTTCCCCCTCGTCAGATTCCTCTGGTGATAAAAATTTTTAAAGACAGAAAATGATCTTTATTGCATAAAATGAAATCAGTACATTTGGTACACATTCTAAGAGGGGGTTCCACCATGGCTTTTAAACATAATAAACAAGGAGTTTATTCTATGTCAGACATGTTTATACAGACTAGCAATGAGACTAGCAAGCTTGGAAAACACTTTAAATCAAGTTAACAAGCAAATATAAAAAACGGTACTGTGCCTTTAAGAGAAACATTTTTTACAGTGTGTATAATAGGCTAACAGAGCATTGCACCCACTTGCAAATGGATGATTAACCCCTTAGTTCAAAAAACGGATCAAAAAAACGAAATAGACGTTTTTTAACATTCACAACCAACTGCCACAGCAAGCTGTGGCCCTACCTTCCCCAATAAACGACTTTGGAAAGCCTTTGGGCCCTTTAGAGATGTCCTATAGCATTCAGAGGGCCTTTGAGGGAAGCTGGATGTCACAGTTTGTAATTTTAACTGCACAAACTGTAACTTTTATACTACAACAGTGGAAAGCCTCAGGAAACTGTTTCTAGTTTAAATTTAAGCCAGCCATGTGGAAAAAACTAGGCCCCAATAAAGTTTTATCACCAAAGCATATATACAAACGATTAAACATGCCAGCAAACGTTTTATATTGCAATATCATAAGGGTATTACCCCTGGGAGTAAGCATGATACCAGTAGTTATTAAATCACTGTATTCAGGCTTAACTTACATTAATCTGGTATCAGCAGCATTTTCTAGTGTTTTCCATCTCTAGAAAAAATTATAACTGCACATACCTGATAGCAGAATAAACTGCACACCATTCTCTCGCTGAAGTTTTACCTCATCTGTGTAATCCCCTCAGACATATGGGAGAACAGCAATGGGTCTTAGTTACAACCTGCTAAGATCATAGAAACCTCAGGCAGATTCTTCTTCTATTTACTGCCTGAGATAAAATAGCACAACTCCGGTACTATTTAAAAATAACAAACTTTTGATTGAAGAAAATAAACTAGCTATATTTAACCACTCTCTCCTACAACGTCCTAGCTTGTTGAGAGTTGCAAGAGAATGACTGGCTATGACAGTTAGGGGAGGAGCTATATTACAGCTCTGCTGTGGGTGTCCTCTTGCAACTTCCTGTTGGGAATGAGAATATCCCACAAGTAATGGATGATCCGTGGACTGGATACACCTTACAAGAGAAATACACCAATTATAGTAATTCTTTACTAGCATGTCACCAGTACAACGCTCTTATCAAATTTATTTACTTTGTCATAAGATCTTTAGTGTAACCCCTTATCCCAACATGACATAGATCTGCGTCATGTGGTACGAAGCCCATCATAGGGCATAACTTCAATTTTCATTGCAGCTTCAGGAAGCTCCAGTAGTCTTGGCTGTCAAGTGACAGCTGAGTGCTGCTATTCCTGAGCTGCAGGCATCTGTCTTCATATGGTAATGGAGCACGATCGGTGTTCCATTACCATATGAAGGCAGATGCCAGATCATTACAGACAGTGACACTGTGTGTGTCACAATCTGTAGCGATCAACGGCTTGTACCAGTGGGAGGGAAGATGGGAGATGGGTGGGCGGCACAGAGGCAAATGGTGGAGGCAGAGAGCGGGGCCCTAAGCAACAGAATTTAGTTTTAAGGGAGAGGTAGAGATGGAAGTTATGCCTAACAGATAGTGACCACCTATACATATATGAGGTCACCTAGTTTGCTGTACAATAGTAGTCTTAGTGACACCCAGATATTGAAATTCTTTTGTTGTAACTAATTATTAAATGTTTTCCCCATTTCTACATTTGAATTGAGGAAACAAACTGCTAAAGCTCAAGCCACTAGTTGTGTATGATCCTCATTAATTAACATGTTGAGCTTGAAAGTCACATAGGGGGTCAAATAATAAAATTTAAGATACCTCTTGACTCATATTGTATAGATAATAGATCATTGTTTGTGCCTGCACTTAAATTGCAGTGTACATTTCCCTTAGCTTTTTGTTATTTTCCGTGAGGTGCTCATTTAATGCTAGTTACAGTTAATCTCTGAGACAATTGTGCAGTTGTACGGAGTTTACTCAAACTGTACTTGCTATGTCCCCCTTAAGATATTATGGCTAGAATCCTATGCATTTCTACTTGCTTTATTGCTGTTCAAAGTTCATAAACTCATAGTTAATTTTTGTAACTGGGTATTGGCTTAAATGCACATTTCCTATTGTTCTACTTTATTTTCATACAAGGGATGCCTGAAACACATACCATAGCTTATGCTGAACTTGTTGGATAAAGTGCCTGGTTATAATCACCTATAGCTTTGAACAGAGGTGCCTTGCCTTGCCTTGATTGGCGCTTTGAACACACCAAAACTTACATACCATAGCTTACACTTAAACAAATCAGGCGGTTGATATATTCTTATAGATGTTTTCAACATCCTACTCTGGGAGCCTACTATAGATTTGTAAAGGGAAATGTAAAGATTTTTATCTGTTCCGTTTTTAGATAAATTATCATTACAAGCAGCTCAGCTCTTAGATCACACTTAGGTACACTGTTATTCTGATTCACCCCTTCCCCTTTTTTCCCATTGGTTGATATAACTCATATGCACTTTATGTTCATGAATAATGCTGTTTTTTTTAGCATACTTAATCTGTTGATGTAATCTGTTGGACCCATAAGTGGTCCTGTTTGTTCTTTTTTCCCCAGACAACCCCTTTTATTTTCTAGATATGTGGTATGTGGTCCACTTTTTTTTTGAGGGTGAATGTTGTAATGTGTTTTCGCTAACCTCTTATACAGGGGGTAGCCTATGTTATAAACTAGAAAAATTGAGATTTGCTTGTTCTTATTGTACAAGAAAGACATTACGTGATATGTTTTTGTTTAACAGTTTTGATGTATCTTTCCATATATACATCTTTGAAATACAGTTTATGATATTACTTCTATGTATGTATATATAACATCAATTAACAAAAAAATCATGTTTACATATAAAACTTGAATGTCTTGAAATTGTCATTTTCCCACTCTCCAAAAGAGGATGAAGTGTATTTTGTGGAATTCAGAACACTAACACCCCCATATGATACCTGCTAGATCAGTTATAACTATATATATATATTGGCCAAAGCAAAGAAAAGAAATAACATTCAAAAGGGTTTTAATTCATGAGGTATATTTTAAAACTATAAAAAAAATGCAATTGTTTTCCAACAAAATGTTAGTTTTAAATTTTTTTTTTACGTTTGTTTATCTGTAGTAATTAATTTCTAAGTCACAGACACACATTATTATTTATAGGGAACTGAACTCATTACTTCCTTGTATCAAACAAAGGTTTATTTAATTTCTGTCTTCTAAGTAAATGCTACATTCTCAAAATAGCAACCAGCATTCTATTTGAAGACTCTCAGTTAATGAATTGATTTTTCTTAAGTACAGAATACATTTCGAGGGAACAGTAGCTAGGTTTGTGTTACATTCACATTTCACCAGCACAAGTAGTCCTCATGAAGTTATGTAAATGAATGTATTATTAATAAACAATTACAGTAGCTTAACATATTCACCAACTGAGCCAGATTAATACACAATAATCATTGGTAGATTTTTAGATAATGTTTTGATTAAGAACACCACTATAAAATTAATTTTCCTTATTTCCTTTTCAAAATCTACAGAAATTAAGTGAAGGGAAATTAACTTTGCTGAGCCCTGATTTAAAAATCTTTTCTTTCTCAATGAGAAATTCTGTTTGGCTCAATAGAATATATTTCTAATAATGATACATTTGATGTTTAATATTGCATAATCATTCAAACATGTTAACTGTAAGTGAAAGAGTTCATTATTGCAGCATGTATTTATTATACAAGTTGACATCAGAACTCAAGTTATGAAATATCTTATAAAATAAAATCAAAAAAGATTTAAAGGGATACTAAACACAACATTTTTCTTTCATGATTCAGATAGAGCATGCAATTTTAAGCAACTCTCTAATTTACTCCTATTATCAATTTTTCTTTGTTCTCTTGCTATCTTTATTTGAAAAAAAGGCATCTAAGCTAAGGAGCCAGCCAATTTATGGTTCAGAAACATGGACAGCATTTATGCACCAATCAGCAAGGACAACCCAGGTTGTGAACTAAAAATGGGCCGGCTTCTAAATTTACATTCTTGCTTTTCAAATAAAGATAGCAAGAAAATGATGAAAAATTGATAATTAGAGTAAATTAGAAAGTTGCTTAAAATTGCATGCTCTATCTGAATCGTGAATGATAAAACATGGGTTCAGTGTCCCTTTAATTATGGAAATCAAAAGTACATTCTTGCATGCAAATAATAAAGAGAGACATTCAATAGGAAATTGAGTATTCTGTGTACATTTAATATATATCAGGCTCTCTAAGCAAGAATTTCCTTAGGTGACAGGAGACAAATGTAACCCATTTACCCTGTGCTCTGAAGAGAGACGCCTTCATTTAAATCTTCCTATTATTATTTAACCCTGTTGTTATAAAAGAAAAAAATAAAGATAGAACTATTTGGCATGCATTGAATTTAAAAGAAAATAGATTATTTGCTGCTTGTGGCTGACACAATAGGAAATATTATGCAGAGGTAATATGAAAGCTGCAACCAACCCTGTCATTGTGTGGATATGAGGATTAACTTATAAATACTAAACATGTTACTTATTTTAATTTGTTTTAGTGCTTTTTATTTAATATTGCGCTATGTTGCTACTTCTAATATGAGTTGCATGCAATCCGAGATACATATAATAGGGCAGTATCATATCCTAGGCCCACTAGGACTGTGCATAGTGCAATAAAATATGAGAGGGGCAACAGGTTTTAAGAGTTCTATGGCATGATGCCTTTCCACTCCTATGCTCTACAATTTTTTTATTTATTACAAGGCAATGACCTCTGGTTTTTCCTCTATGCTTCCCTGCACTCCAGTTGAGAGACATAAATAAGGTGACTATAAGCTAAACATTTTGTGGGTTGGGGATCGGGGTGGGGGGGACGGCAGAATAGCTAATTTCTAAGGCAGAACAAAAACTAAATACACAACATGTATTTATTATTCAGTTTCTGCTGTTTTCACACTCACACACACATATATATACAGTATATATATATACACTTTTTTTTTTTTTTAAAGTTAAGCAGAATAACCTTTGGGCTCAATGTACTAACCAGCATATGGTGCTTTTGAGCCTTTCCGCAATGTATGGAGCAGCAGAAGGGGGTGGCATTACACACTCAGTGAATGTTTGCTGCCTGCAAAGTTAGGCTGATAGGTTTCTTAGGGCTCATTTCCATTGTGCCGTAATGAAGTTTGCGTGAGGCGGCAAACTGATAAACATGCTGTCGGAAGCAATTTCATTTCTTCCAATGGCACGTTATACCTCAATAGATTTGCATTTCCAAAGAAAGCGCAAATCATTAATACACTCTCAGAAGCTGTCAATACATTGGGAAAAAATATACACTGCTCAACTAGGTGTAAAAGAGGAAAAATTTGCTTTTTGAGACTTATGTCCTATTGAAACTTTAAAACTTGTGCTTTAATGTAGACTTTTTTTAACATGTAATAATAGGAAATATCAGTATGTATTTACATATACAAATATATGCAAGCATATATCTAAAAAAATCTAACTAGACCTATGCCTAGGGCAGCAATATATATTTCATATATTAATAAAGTGGAAAATATAATTATAAAAAAATAGTATTTGCTTATAGTTAAAAAATATGTATTAAAATAAGGTATATCTTTGTTTTGTTTCTCTTTAGAGGTGAACACAAATAAGGAGCGCAGACGTTAAACGTCAATCTTATAGTGTAAGGTTGGGTTACTAGAAAAACTAACTTGATTTTCAAGAAATCCGACGTTGGAGGGAAGCATTAACACAACGTTAAACACAAAAAGAGCGACTGCATGCAATGCACAATATATTTCAATGTAAACCTGGAGCCATAAACTACTTTTTGCTATCAGCCACTTTGGTAGCTTACGGCTCCATTTTTTGGGGGTTTAATGGAAGCGAGCCCTTAGGCTTAGTCTCCATTGAGGGGGTAAAGTTGGGAAACTGGTGGTAATATGACATTTTTTCCATAGCCTTTAATGAAGATAAATGTTTTAATCACCAGTTTCCACAAATCACCACCTTAATAGAAACTAGGCCTTAGTTGGGAACCTTGTTTTCACTGTGCTTAGTACGTAGGGAGACATGAGAGTTTTGTTGCTTTTACATTTAGGGCTAGATTACAAGTGGAGCGCAAAATTATCGCACACCCACAAACGAGCAAATTTGCCCGTTTACAGGGGTGTGATCATAAATAAGCCATTACAAGTCCCTGGTTATTGCTAACATGAGCTCGCGGTAGCATAGCGCTTATAAATTTAAAAAGAGATCAGACTTCTGGTTAATTTTATAAATTGGCCCCAAATTACTCCAAAATACTGTCTAGTGTACTTTAATAAAAAATAAAGATGTCAGCATCTTTATTTTTAAATCAATTTAATGTACTAGGCAGTATTTTGGGGATAAAGTTGGTGGGAGTGGGGTGTTAGAAAAAAAAAACAGCACTAAAAAGTGCCTTTACATTGCGGTCTATGGGAACTGTATGTTCCTAGTAAATGTATATGCTTATATACATATATATATGTGTTTAATATGTGTATATACACATATTAACACATAAATATATATGTATATTAGCATATACATATATATTTCTATTTGCTGCCATTTCTGCACAACTTACCCCCTTTGCTGGTGCTGAAGTTCTGAAAGAGGCTCCCATAGGAGCCTATAGAACCACACTCCTGTGAGCGTAATGCTTCCCAGCAATGTGAATGCGAGGTCGCGTTCACATTGCTGTGAACTTGTAATACCAGTGCACATTAGAGTGCGCTGGTATTACACAGTGGAGCGCAAATATCGTTTTTGTTAAAGTGATATTTAGTGTTCCACTTGTAATCTGGCCCATAGTATTTTGTATTTTAATCTACTTTAGACTTCATATATTGTCTTTAAAGTTGTATTTCATTTACACAAACACACATAATATTCGCATCACATGTGCAAACACACATAATATTCACATCACATGCGCAAACACACATAATATTCACATCACATGCGCAAACACACATAATATTCACATCACATGCGCAAACACACATAATATTCACATCACATGCGTAAACACACATAATATTCACATCACATGCGTAAACACACATAATATTCACATCACATGTGCAAACACACATAATATTCGCATCACATGTGCAAACACACATAATATTCACATCACATGTGCAAACACACATAATATTCACATCACATGTGCAAACACACATAATATTCACATCACATGTGCAAACACACATAATATTCGCATCACATGTGCAAACACACATAATATTCACATCACATGTGCAAACACACATAATATTCACATCACATGCGTAAACACACATAATATTCACATCACATGTGCAAACACACATAATATTCGCATCACATGTGCAAACACACATAATATTCACATCACATGTGCAAACACACATAATATTCACATCACATGCGTAAACACACATAAACATTTTTTACAAAAAGAAACATTGGAAATTTAGTAGCAAAAATGTGGGTTAATGATATAGTTTAAGTTCCCAATCAAATATTAAAAAAACCTAGAAATTCAGAAATTAATCTCCCTTATCCCACAAAACTAAAAGAGACATGAAACCCCACATTTTTCATGATTCAGACAGAGTATGTGATTTAAAAAAAAAAAGACATTTCATTTGCTGTGTTCTCTTGGTATCCTTCATTGAAAAGCATACCTAGGTAGGGTATGGAACAGCAATGCAATACTGGGAACTATACTGGTAATTGGTGGCTGCACATAAATACATTTTGTCATTGGTTCACCAGATATATTTAGCTAGCTCCCAGCAGTGTATTCCTGCAGTGTATAAAGGATAATATAAGTAAGTGTATAAAGGATAATATAAGTAAATTGGAAATGAATTTAAATCACATACTCTATCTAAATCTATCTAAATAAAAAAAAAAACCTAACCACACGCAATAAGTATTAAAAAAAAAACTAACTGCCCGTATGAGGTATTAATAAAAAAATAAAAAAACAACTACATAATAAAATTATTAACCCCTAAATCCGCCAACCCCAACAACGCAAACTACCTAATACATCTATTAACCCCTAATTCACCATTCCCCCACATCACAAATTAAATAATTAATTTATTAACCCCTAAACCGCCATCCATCAAATATGCAATAGACTTAATTAACATATTAACCCCTAATCTGCCAACCCCACAACAAATTAAACCTAATTTACCTATTAACTCCTAAACCGCCAACCCCCACAATGCAATTAACTAATTTAATGACTAAGCCCCTAACCTAACACCCCCTAAATTAACCCATTAATTACATAAAATACTAAATTACAATCACCTAGATTACGAGTTTTAAGCGCTATAGGGAAAGTAAAGAATGCAACAAAAGTTGAGTTATTCAACCCCCTATAGTACTGCGATTACAAGTTTTAAAAAAATGGCTTGTGCAGGCGATATGGCTGCGTTGAGCTCCATACCGTGCAGTGTTTTGACGTGCTTGTGCATGCTTTCCCCATGGACATCAATGGGGAGAGCCGGCAAAAAAAGTCTAACACCTGCGATCTCGGAAACAAAAGCTCTGTAACGCAGCCCCATTGATGTCTATGGGAAAAAAGAAAACAGTTTAAACCTAACATAAACCCAGAGTCTAAACACCCCTAATCTGCTGCCCCCGACATCGCCAACACCTACCTACAGTTATTAACCCCTTATCTGCTGCTCCCGATGTCACTGCCACTTAAATAACATTATTAACCCCTAATGTGCTGCTCCCGATATCGCTGCCACTATACTAAAGTTATTAACCCCTATGCTGCCGCTCCCCAACATCGCCACAACTAAATACAGTTATTAACCCCTAAACCACTGGCCTCCCACATCACTACCACTAAATAAACCTATTAACCCCTAAACCACCAGCCCCCCACATAGCAACAACCTAAATTAAACTATTAACCCCTAACCCTAACATAAACCTAACACCCCCTAACTTTAACATAATTAAATTGAGCTAAATTAAACTTACAATTATTAACTAAATAAACCTATTAACCCCTAAACCGCCAGCCCCCCACATCACAACTACCTAAATTAAACTATATTAACCCCTAAACCTAACCCTAACGTAACCATAACCCTAAACCTAACCCTAACACCCCCTAACTTTAACATAATGAAATTAGATCTAAATTAAATTTACAATAATTAACTAAATAATTCCTAGGTTTAGGTAGACTAGTTAGTAAATAGTTATTAACTATTTACTAACTACCTAGCTAAAATAAATACAAACTTACCTGTGAAATAAAAATAAAACCTAAACTAGCTGCAATGTAACTATTAGTTACTATTAGTTATCCAAAAAAATAAAGATTATTCCTATAATTCTAATATTATTTAAAAAAAAAAACACCCCAAAATAAAAAGCCTAATCTAGAATAAACTACCAAGGGCCCTTAAAATGGCCTTTTGGGGGGCATTGCCCTGAGTTAAACAGCTCTTTTGCTAAAAAAAAATTCAAACACCCCCTAACACTATACAAACCCTCACCCCCCAAACTACCAAGGCCCCTTTAAAGGGCCTTTTGTAGGGCATCGCACTAAGTTAAACAGCTCTTAAGCTAAAAAAAAAAAAAAACACCCCGTAAAAATATACATTACGCAAAATAACAAACAAATTATCAAAAATAAAAAAAATATTCCTATTCTAATACCCATAAAAAAAACACCCCAAAATAAAAAAACTAATCTAGAATAAACTACCAATGGCCCTTAAAAAGGCCCTTTGTAGGGCATTGCCCTAAAAAAAATCAGCTCTGATTATGAAATAAAAATACAAATACCCACTAACATTACAAACCCCCACCCTCCAATCCAATAAAATAAAAAAAAACTATCTAAAAAACCTAAGCTACCCATTGCCCTGAAAAGGGCATTTGTATGGGCATTGCCCTTAAAAGGGCATTTAGCTCTTTTACTGCCCAGATCCTAAACTAAAAAAAAAAGAATTGGAGCTGCAAAAATCAGCCAATAGGATTTAAGCAGCTCTAATTCTATTGGATAATGAATCAGTTAATAGAATGAGAGCTGCTTAAATCCTATTGGCTTATTTGAACAGTCAATAGGATTTAAGCAGCTCTTATTCTTTTAGGGGTTAATAGGTTTAGTATAGTGGCTGCAGTGTACGGGCTTAATAACTTTAGTGTAGTGGGGATGATGTGGGTGGAGGGCAGATTAGGGGTTAATAATATTTAAATAGTGTTTGCGATGCGGAGGGCGGTGGTTTAAGGGTTAATAAGTTTATTATAGTGGTGACAATGTCAGTGTTTGCAATGCTGGGGAGGGCCTCGGTTTAGGGGTTAATAGGTAGTTTATGGGTTAGTGTACTGTTTAACACTTTAGTTATGAGTTTTATGATACAGCTTTAGATGGCGGTACAGATCTTGTCATTTTATGATGTAACGCTCACTTTTTAGCCTCACCTCAAAACTCGTAATACCAGCGCTATGGGAATCCCATGAAAAAACGTAATTTTTAGGAGTGTGGTACTGACGTTACATTACAGGCTAAAAGGCTTGCGGTACACCTATACCGTCAAGAATTATAATGGCTGCGTTAGGGAAAATGATGCATTATGGGCCACAAAGCTGCTATTTGACTCATAACGCAAAACTCATAATCTAGGTGAATCAAAATAAAAAATCTTAACAGTACTATAAAAAATAAGATTACATTAAATTAATCAAAAATTACACAAAATAAAAAAGGCTAACATTACAGAAAATAATAAACCACATTATCCAAAAGAAAAAAATAAACCTAATCCTAAATAAAAAGCCCCCCAAAATAAAAACACCCCCTAATCTAAGAATAAAATACCAATAGCCCTTAAAAGGGCTTTTTGCAGGGCATTGCCCTAAGTTAAACAGCTTTTTTGCATTGAAAAAAAAAATAAGTCCCCCTGTAACAGTAAAATCCTCCACCCACCAAACCCCCCAAAATAAAAAACCCATTCAGCTCATTTTCAATGCCCTTAAAAGGGCATTCGGCTCTTTTTCAAATGCCCAGAAACCCTAATATAAAAAAAAAAAAAAAAAAAAAAAGCATAAAACTATACCCCAAATAGGTACTCACGGTTCCTGAAGTCCGGCGGAGAAGGTCTACTTCCAGGCGGGTCCATCATCTTCTATCTTCATCCACAGCGAAGGCAGCGCGGAGCATTCTTCCCAGATGTGGCTATCCTCAGTGGCAGTCCTCGGCAGCGGCGGTTCTCGGCGGTGTCGATGCTCCTCTTCATGCGATCGTCCGCCGCAGACTGAAGATTGAATGCATAATTATTGGGGTATCTTGTATTCCTATTTTCACATCAGCCATTAGGATGAAAGCTACTAAAATCTTATTGGCTGATGTACCTCCAGTACAAACAACATATATACCAATTTAGTTATATATCCATCTAATAGCTTGTTATAGCATATAACCTTTTTATTGTCCAAAAAATGGACTTTATATTCATAATGGTGTGAGTAGGGTTTCAAACTTTTTGTTAAGGTTCATGGACATAACCATTACCAAGAGAAATTGTGCATCTAATTGAATGCATTTTTTTAGTAACTCAAAATGGTATCTTGTGACGAACCAAGGTTATCCAACCCTGCGCCAGTCACTTATTTGGCACAGAAAGGGTTTTCCGCCCCCCTTTTACTGTCACCAATAGGTCACAATCTAGCCACACCAGGCAAGCCTGTGATTCAGTTTAGTGGGTGCAAGGGTTAACCACACTCCCTATGCCACCCACAATAAACTATTGTAGCTATCTTAGGGTTTATTTTATAGGTAAGTATTTAGTTTTAAATAGGAATAATTTAGGTAATGATAGTAATTTGTATTTAGATTTATTTAAATTATATTTAAGTTAGAGGGGTGTTAGGGTTAGACTTAGATATAGGGGTTAATAAATTTAGAATAGTGGCGGTGACATTGGGGACGGCAGATTAGGGGTTAATAAATGTAGGTAGGTGTTGGCGATGTTGGGGGCAGCAGATTAGGGGTTAATAAATATAATGTAGGTGGCGGAGATGTCTGGAGCGGAAGATTAGGGGTGAATAAGTATAATGTAGGTGGCGGCGATGTTGGGGGCAGCAGATTAGGGATTAAAAATACTTAACTAGTGTTTGCGAGGCGGGAGTGTGGCGGTTTAGGGGTTAATATGTTTATTATAGTGGTGGCGATGTCCGGAGCATCAGATTAGTGGTTAAAAATGTTATAGTGTTTGCGATGTGGGAGGGCCTTGTTTAGGGGTTAATAGGTAGTTTATGGGTGTTAGTGTACTTTGTAGCACTTTAGTTATGAGTTTTATGTTACGGCGTTGTAACATAAAACTCATAACTACTGACTTTAAAATGCTGTACAAATCTTGTCGGTATAGGCTGTACCCCTCACTTTTTGGCCTCCCCGACAAACTCGTAATACCAGCGCTATGGAAGTCCCATAGAAAAAAGGCTTTACGAAATTTACGTAAGTTGGTTTGCGGTAAGGCCAAAAAAGTGTGCGGTACACCTATACCTGCAAGACTCGTAATACCAGCGGGCGTAAAAAAGCAGTGTTAGGAACTGTTAACGCTGCTTTTTAATCTTACCGCACAACTCGTAATCTAGCTGATTGTTTGAATGCCACAATTGTTTGCGGCAAATTTAAAGATTAGAACTTTGAATCGTTTGCCTTGTCTGATTAACTACAACTGGTGGAGTAATCTGGGATGCAAAGGACTGAGATGTAGACGGAGAAAATATATGGAGCAATGGGTAACTTAAAAGCTCAGCTTGCCTGTTATATCTTGCTTTTTATGAGGCATGGATAGTTTAATTGTTTCTTCAGTAATAATAGGACTTTAAACAATTGTCTTCCTACCATCACTATAGTCTCTTAGATACAAGAATACAAATAGACATTAAAGGAAACAGAAGTTGGCATACAGTAGCAAGCTTAAAGGGACATTAAACACTTTGAGATGGTGATATAAAATGATAAATAGTATATAATAAAACAACTCTGCAATATACTTTCATTATTTATTTTGTCCTCTTTGCCTGTAATTCCATTCTGAAATTGTGAGCTTTTCAGTTCCTGTTAGAAATGGAAGTGCAGAACACTGTTAAATAAAGCACAACCATTGGCTGCACACTCTAGTGACCTATTTATAACTGACCCTAATTGGCCACAGCAGAGAAGGTAACACAAGTTACAACATGGCAGCTCCCAGTGTTTTATAGACACTAAAACTTTACACTTATTTTGTCACTTTTTAAACAACTAATGAAACTTTAAAAAAATACCTCTACATGTTAGTCATGGACTAATCTTTTCTTTGAATGCATCATTCTATCTAGCATGTATTTAGTGTTTAATGTCCCTTTAACAATAAATACTTGGCTAAAAATTATGAATGTAGGTAATGGGAGTGGTATTATTGGTGTAAAACCCTCAAAGTGTAAGATGTACCAGTGATCTACTCATTGATGACTGTATCTTTCTATCTGTATTGCTTTCTATAATAACTACCTCATTTGAATAATGAAAAAAGCTAATTCTATCCATTAAATACCAATGTACCAATTTTAAAGGGTCATAATCAGTACTACCAGTAGAATTCTATCCACTGGCTTCCTTTATACCCACATTAACGGGACATAATACTCATATGCTAAATCACTTGAAACTGATGCAGTATAACTATAAAAAGCTGACAGGAAAATATCACCTGAGCATCTCTATGTAAAAAAGGAAAATATTTTACCTCACAATTTCCTAAGCTCACCAGAGTAAGTCCTGTGTAAAAAGTTATACTTCAGCTGCTGTTCAGCTGCTGTCCAGCTGCAGGTAAAAAAAAATAAAAAAAAATGAAGAAATGAACAGCAGCCAATCAGCATCAACAGTGCTGAGGTCATGAACTCTTTTACTGTGATCTCATGAGATATCACATAAAGGGACACTGAACCCAAAAAAAATTGAGATTCAGATACAGCATGCAATTTTAAACAACTTTCTAATTTACTCTTATTATCAATTTGTCTTTGTTCTCTTGCTATCTTTATTTGAAAAAGAAGGCATCTAAGCTTTTTTTATTATTTCAGGACTCTGGACAGCACTTTTTTATTGGTGGATTAATTTATCCACCAATCAGCAAGAACAACCCAGGTTGTTCACCAAAAATGGGCCGGCATTTAAACTTACATTCTTGCATTTCAAATAAAGATACCAATAGAATAAAGAATATTTGATAATAGGAGTAAATTAGAAAGTTGCTTAAAATGTCATGCTCTATCTGAATCATGAAAGAAAAAAATTTGGGTTCAGTGTCCCTTTAACTCTCATGAGATTTCATAGTAAACTTCCTTAAACTGAATAGGGAAATAAGACGAGTGTGCATGAAGTTCCATTGCCTATCCTGGGACAGACATACTGATATGCTGCTTAAAGTCCTTTGCAATGGGGTGTGAATACTTAGGAAATTTTGAGGTAAAATATCTTCCTTTTTTACATAGAGATGCTCAGGTGATATTTTCCTGTCATCTTTTTACAGTTATGCTGCATCACTTTCAAGTGTTTCAACATTTGGGTATCATGACCCTTTTAAGGACCAGTTATATAAAGCTCAATGGTTTGGTGAGTTTATCTAAGAAATCTGATCAGTGCCTGACAGGATTTATTGTGGTATATTTTAGCTTGAGAGCTGTTTATCTCACTAAGCAGGTTCTGGGTGTGGAGACACATACATTACAATATAATACTCATAGAAAGCATTTGCATTATTGTTCTCCATACCAGTGAGCTTTTGATAATCAGGCCCTAAATGAGAACAATACGTCTTTATAATATGGAAAAACATTTGTTTAACCCACTGGCTGCCAAAATGATCCGTCCATAGTGATAACAACATCTATGGTAGAATTGAAAAGTTAGTCCTTTAGATTATAAATGGTATGAACTTTGTAGAATGTTTTTCCCCAGTTGTGAGGCAATTATTTTTTCTTGAGACCTGTTTATTTCTTTATGCAGAGTTCTGGATGTAAAGGAGAGATACCTATAGTACTTTGCAAAATAATGCTCAAAAAAGAAGCCCCCAAAGATTTGGTGAGATGTCTTTCTATGCCAATGACTTTTTGATCTGTTTATGCATGCTTGACTAAATGTACAATAATAATGTAATAGTACATGTACATAATAATAATTTAATGTACCTGTTGGAAAAACCTCATTCATTTTCTTCTCGTATATTTTTACATCAACCTCTAGAAAGGCACAGAAGATTATACGGTCCATCTGCAAAAAAACAAACAAAAATAAAACACAAATCAAGGAAAAACAAATACTTCTTTCTTTATAATAATAATAATAATGATAACAATAATAATAAAAATACTAATAATAATAAATAAAAAAAGAGGTGTAATTATTGTAGGCATGACATGTTTTCTCCTAAAGAAACAACTGGTTAAATCAGCAGAATATTCTATAAAAGAAATAATTATCATTTGGCTCATTGGGCAGTTGTTTATATTTCCTTTTTCTATTGCAGCAGAGCAAGCAATTTTTTTATAACTCATTATTTATACTGTACTAATCATAACTAAGAAAAGCTTACAGCATACTAACAAATGGAGAGGAACACACAATAAATAAACAATGTAAGTTCTGAACTCAGTTTTAAAGCTTTTTGTTAATTTATGGAGTATTATTTTTAAATTCCCTTCAGTACCAGAGATATTAATCTAGTGAAAAATGCAAATATGTAAATTAATCTTGAGGATTGTTCTGCTCCAGATCTCTTATAGAATCATCTGAGCACTGCTGCAAAATATAGTGCTGAATTTATCAAACCTATGCATCTGTGTTGCACATATTGTTCTATTACATTTCTGGACTGTCATAACTTTTTTCATCAGGAAATATTTCAAGCTTACCTTTAATCGCTATTTAGTTAAAATAAACATAGCCTTATTTATAGTGGTGGTGTTAATCTTTATCAGCTCTGTTTTACCCTCTCTGCCACAGTTTGTTTAGTGTGATTTAAATTTTACATTACAGTGCCCCATTCATTTTTTTCCATCCAATATTGTTGCTGACTGTATTAACATGGAATTTGGTAGCAAACAAAAATTAAACAAGCTTTCAATAGTGCATGTTAGACCAACTGCTAGTGATTTAAATGAAACAAAACAATATTTTCAAACACCTCCAGCCTCCTAATAATTCTTTAACACCTATGTTTTGAAACCACTATGTTTTTTAAAAAAAAAAAAACAATTACCATTTATTATATATTTTATTCACAAACCCATGGAGCAATTTTTTTCTGTGCATGTGTTAAAATCACACATACTCACTATGCGCATGCGTTAAAGTCTGGGATCCTTACAGCGCAACATAGTATTCAATGCGTGCTATAGAGCATGAGCATCGCGTGAATGCGCATCGCTTCTGAATCGGGAAAAAATGTTCTAACGTATGCGCAGAAGAAGAGCATGACGTATCTAAAAAGGGGTTGAACGCCTCGGAGGGGGGGGATTTGCAATAGTTGTTGCCAATCATTGTAATGAAGAAGGACAATATGGCGGGCAGAGGAAGCGCTGCACGAAAACAAAGATAAAACAGTATTTTTTTAACATTTATTTATACAATTTGGAAAATCGATGAATTAAAGTACCCCTAATTTGAATTGGATTACATAATTTCGTTAGACTATAGATAACTTTAAGCTTCAGAGACCCATTGTTTCATCGTTGTCTGACACCTTTTAGGTGGTGGATTGAAATAATCCCGATTCGATCGGGATGATAGGCAGCTCCTGCTGAGTTGGGGGGGACATTGCACAAGCATTTCACTATAAATGCTTGTGCAATGTTAAATGCCAACAATTATATGCTGTTAGCATTTAGCAAGGTCGAGTTGACATGATTCGCTACAGCGAATCATGTCCGCTCGACTATTAATAAATCTACCCCCTAGTTTTTATTAGTAAAACCCTTTTTTAGTCATGGAAATGACAAATTCTAGATAATGTAGGTGGATTATAGGCTTCTATCAAACTGTTTATCTTAAACATATATTTATGAATATCTTAAAACATATCTGAAAACATTCAAAATTGTCATGACACATCAAGTCACAAATAACAAAATTTATGCTTACCTGATAAATTCATTTCTCCTGTAGTGTGGTCAGTCCACGGGTCATCATTACTTCTAGGATATTATCTCCTCCCCTACAGGAAGTGCAAGAGGATTCACCCAGCAGAGCTGCTATATAGCTCCTCCCCTCTACGTCACCTCCAGTCATTCGACCAAAGGACCAACGAGAAAGGAGAAGCCCAAGGGTGTAGTGGTGACTGGAGTATAATCCAAAAAAAAAAAATTTTTAGCCTGCCATAAAAAACAGGGCGGGCCGTGGACTGACCACACTACAGGAGAAATGAATTTATCAGGTAAGCATAAATTTTGTTTTCTCCTGTTAAGTGTGGTCAGTCCACGGGTCATCATTACTTCTGGGATACCAATACCAAAGCAAAAGTACATGGATGACGGGAGGGACAGGCAGGCTCTTTATACGGAGGGAACCACTGCCTGAAGAACCTTTCTCCCAAAAACAGCCTCCGAAGAAGCAAAAGTGTCAAATTTGTAAAATTTGGAAAAAGTATGAAGAGAAGACCAAGTTGCAGCCTTGCAAATCTGTTCAACAGAAGCCTCATTCTTGAAGGCCCAAGTGGAAGCCACAGCTCTAGTAGAATGAGCTGTAATTCTTTCAGGAGGCTGCTGTCCAGCAGTCTCATAGGCTAATCGTATTATGCTACGAAGCCAAAAAGAGAGAGAGGTAGCCGAAGCTTTTTGACCTCTCCTCTGGCCAGAATAAACGATAAACAGGGAAGACGTTTGACGAAAATCCTTAGTTGCCTGTAGATAAAATTTCAGGGCACGGACTACATCTAGATTGTGTAGCAGACGTTCCTTCTTCGAGGAAGGATTAGGACACAAAGATGGAACAACAATCTCTTGATTGATATTCCTGTTAGTGACCACCTTAGGTAGGAACCCAGGTTTAGTACGCAGAACTACCTTGTCTGAATGAAAAATCAGATAAGGAGAATCACAATGTAAGGCAGATAACTCAGAGACTCTTCGAGCCGAGGAAATAGCCATTAAAAACAGAACTTTCCAAGATAACAACTTGATATCAATGGAATGAAGGGGTTCAAAAGGAACACCCTGTAAAACATTAAGAACTAAGTTGAAACTCCATGGCGGAGCAACAATTTTAAACACAGGCTTGATCCTAGCTAAAGCCTGACAAAAAGCTTGAACATCCGGAACTTCTGACAGACGTTTGTGTAAAAGAATGGACAGAGCTGAAATCTGTCCCTTTAAGGAACTAGCGGATAAACCCTTTTCTAAACCTTCTTGTAGAAAAGACAATATCCTTGGAATCCTAACCTTACTCCATGAGTAACTCTTGGATTCGCACCAATATAAGTATTTACGCCATATTTTATGGTAAATCCTTCTGGTAACAGGCTTCCTAGCCTGTATTAAGGTATCAATAACTGGCTCAGAAAACCCACGTTTTGATAAAATCAAGCGTTCAATCTCCAAGCAGTCAGCTTCAGAGAAGTTAGATTTTGATGTTTGAATGGACCCTGGATCAGAAGGTCCTGTTTCAGAGGTAGAGACCAAGGTGGACAGGATGACATGTCCACTAGATCTGCATACCAAGTCCTGCGTGGCCATGCAGGTGCTATTAGAATCACTGATGCTCTCTCCTGTTTGATTCTGGCAATCAATCGAGGAAGCATCGGGAAGGGTGGAAACACATAAGCCATCTTGAAGGTCCAAGGTGCTGTCAGAGCATCTATCAGAACTGCTCCCGGATCCCTGGATCTGGACCCGTAGCGAGGAAGCTTGGCGTTCTGACGAGACGCCATGAGATCTATCTCTGGTTTGCCCCAACGTCGAAGTATTTGGGCAAAGACCTCCGGATGAAGTTCCCACTCCCCCGGATGAAAAGTCTGACGACTTAAGAAATCCGCTTCCCAGTTCTCCACTCCCGGGATGTGGATTGCAGACAGGTGGCAAGAGTGAGACTCTGCCCAGCGAATTATCTTTGATACTTCCATCATTGCTAGGGAGCTTCTTGTCCCTCCCTGATGGTTGATGTAAGCTACAATCGTGATGTTGTCCGACTGAAACCTGATGAACCCCCGAGTTGTTAACTGGGGCCAAGCCAGAAGGGCATTGAGAACTGCTCTCAATTCCAGAATGTTTATTGGAAGGAGACTCTCCTCCTGATTCCATAGTCCCTGAGCCTTCAGAGAATTCCAGACAGCGCCCCAACCTAGTAGGCTGGCGTCTGTTGTTACAATTGTCCAGTTTGGCCTGCTGAATGGCATCCCCCTGGACAGATGTGGCCGATAAAGCCACCATAGAAGAGAATTTCTGGTCTCTTGATTCAGATTCAGAGTGGGGGACAAATCTGAGTAATCCCCACTCCACTGACTTAGCATGCACAATTGCAGCGGTCTGAGATGTAGGCGTGCAAAGGGGACTATGTCCATTGCCGCTACCATTAATCCGATCACCTCCATGCATTGAGCTACTGACGGGTGTTGAATGGAATGAAGGACCCGGCATGCATTTTGAAGCTTTGTTAACCTGTCTTCTGTCAGGTAAATCTTCATTTCTACAGAATCTATCAGAGTCCCCAAGAAGGGAACTCTTGTGAGTGGAAAGAGAGAACTCTTCTTTTCGTTCACCTTCCATCCATGCGACCTTAGAAATGCCAGTACTAACTCTGTATGAGACTTGGCAGTTTGAAAGCTTGAAGCTTGTATCAGAATGTCGTCTAGGTACGGAGCTACCGAAATTCCTCGCGGTCTTAGTACCGCCAGAAGAGTACCCAGAACCTTTGTGAAGATTCTTGGAGCCGTAGCCAATCCGAATGGAAGAGCTACAAACTGGTAATGCCTGTCTAGAAAGGCAAACCTTAGATACCGGTAATGATTTCTGTGAATCGGTATGTGAAGGTAAGCATCCTTTAAATCCACTGTGGTCATGTACTGACCCTCTTGGATCATGGGCAAAATTGTTCGAATAGTTTCCATCTTGAACGATGGAACTCTTAGGAATTTGTTTAGGATCTTTAAATCCAAGATTGGCCTGAAAGTTCCCTCTTTCTTGGGAACTACAAACAGATTTGAGTAAAACCCTTGTCCTTGTTCCGACCACGGAACTGGATGGATCACTCCCATTAATAAAAGATCTTGTACGCAGTGTAGAAACGCTTCCTTCTTTGTTTGGTTTGTTGACAACCTTGACAGATGAAATCTCCCTCTTGGGGGAGAGGATTTGAAGTCCAGAAGGTATCCCTGAGATATGATCTCTAATGCCCAGGGATCCTGAACATCTCTTGCCCAAGCCTGGGCGAAGAGAGAAAGTCTGCCCCCCACTAGATCCGGTCCCGGATCGGGGGCCCTCGATTCATGCTGTCTTAGGGGCAGCAGCAGGTTTCCTGGCCTGCTTGCCCTTGTTCCAGGACTGGTTAGGTTTCCAGCCTTGTCTGTAGCGAGCAACAGCTCCTTCCTGTTTTGGTGCAGAGGAAGTTGATGCTGCTCCTGCTTTGAAATTACGAAAGGAACGAAAATTAGACTGTCTAGCCTTAGCTTTGGCTTTGTCCTGAGGCAGGGCATGGCCTTTACCTCCTGTAATGTCAGCGATAATCTCTTTCAACCCGGGCCCGAATAAGGTCTGCCCTTTGAAAGGTATATTAAGCAATTTAGATTTAGAAGTAACATCAGCTGACCAGGATTTTAGCCACAGTGCTCTGCGTGCCTGAATGGCGAATCCGGAATTCTTAGCCGTAAGTTTAGTTAAATGTACTACGGCATCTGAAATAAATGAGTTAGCTAACTTAAGGGCTTTAAGTTTGTGTGTAATCTCATCTAGTGTAGATGATTCAAGTGTCTCTTCCAGAGACTCAAACCAAAATGCTGCTGCAGCCGTGACAGGCGCAATACATGCAAGAGGTTGCAATATAAAACCTTGTTGAACAAACATTTTCTTAAGGTAACCCTCTAATTTTTTTATCCATTGGATCTGAAAAAGCACAGCTATCCTCCACCGGGATAGTGGTACGCTTAGCTAAAGTAGAAACTGCTCCCTCCACCTTAGGGACCGTCTGCCATAAGTCCCGTGTGGTGGCGTCTATTGGAAACATTTTTCTAAATATCGGAGGGGGTGAGAACGGCACACCGGGTCTATCCCACTCCTTAGTAACAATTTCAGTAAGTCTCTTAGGTATAGGAAAAACATCAGTACTCGCCGGTACCGCAAAATATCTATCCAACCTACACATTTTCTCTGGTATTGCAACTGTGTTACAATCATTCAGAGCCGCTAATACCTCCCCTAGTAATACACGGAGGTTTTCCAGCTTAAATTTAAAATTTGAAATATCTGAATCCAGTCTGTTTGGATCAGAACCATCACCCACAGAATGAAGTTCTCCGTCCTCATGTTCTGCCACCTGTGACGCAGTGTCTGACATGGCCCTAATATTATCAGCGCACTCTGTTCTCACCCCAGAGTGATCACGCTTACCTCTCAGTCCTGGTAATTTAGCCAAAACTTCAGTCATAACAGTAGCCATATCCTGTAATGTGATTTGTAATGGCCGCCCAGATGTACTCGGCGCTACAATATCACGCACCTCCCGAGCGGGAGATGCAGGTACTGACACGTGAGGCGAGTTAGTCGGCATAACTCTCCCCTCGTTGTCTGGTGAAATATGTTCAATTTGTACAGATTGACTTTTATTTAAAGTAGCATCAATACAGTTAGTACATAAATTTCTATTGGGCTCCACTTTGGCATTAGCACATATAGCACATGTATCTTCCTCTGAATCAGACATGTTTAACACACTAGCAATTAACTAGCAACTTGGAAATGCTTTTTCAAGTAATTTACAATAATATGAAAACGAACTGTGCCTATAAGAAGCACAGAAAAAATTATGACAGTTGAAATAAATAAATTATAGCATCAAATCTTTGTAAGAAATATACAATTTTAGCAAAGGATTGTTCCCATTAGCAAAGGATAACTAACCCTGACAGCAGAAAAAATACACAAATAAACGTTTTTTATCACAGTCAACTACAATCTTCACAGCTCTGCTGTGAATGATTACCTCCCTCAAAACAAGCTTTGAAGATCCCTGAGTTCTGTAGAGATGAACCGGATCATGCAGGAAGAAAATGAACCTCTGACTGAGTTTTTTGATGCGTAGTAAAAGCGCCAAAAATGGCCCCTCCCCCTCACACATAACAGTGAGAGAGATCAGTAAACTGTTTAAATTTAAACAAAACTATTGCCAAGTGGAAAAAACAGTGCCCAAAACATTTTTTCACCCAGTACCTCAGAGAAATAAACGATTTTACATGCCAGCAAAAAACGTTTAACCTCAATAAATTAATTGTTATTTAAAAACCTATTGCAAGTCCCTGCAAATTAGGTTAAGTCTATGCATACAGTATAAATCCAGTGAAGTACCATTCCCCAGAATACTGAAGTGTAAAATATACATACATGACAGCCTGATACCAGATACATCTACTGTATTTAAGGCTGAGTTTACATTATAACGGTATGGCAGGATTTTCTCATCAATTCCATGTCAGAAAATATATAAACTGCTACATACCTCTTTGCAGATTAATCTGCCCGCTGTCCCCTGATCTGAAGTTTACCTCTCCTCAGATGGCCGAGAAACAGCAATATGATCTTAACTACTCCGGCTAAAATCATAGAAAAAACTCAGGTAGATTCTTCTTCAAATTCTACCAGAGAATGAATAACACACTCCGGTGCTATTATAAAATAACAAACTTTTGATTGAAGGTAATAAACTAATTAAAATCACCACAGTCCTCTCACACATCCTATCTATTCGTTGGGTGCAAGAGAATGACTGGAGGTGACGTAGAGGGGAGGAGCTATATAGCAGCTCTGCTGGGTGAATCCTCTTGCACTTCCTGTAGGGGAGGAGATAATATCCCAGAAGTAATGATGACCCGTGGACTGACCACACTTAACAGGAGAAAAAGCTTGATGAACTGGTTATTCATGTAATGCAATGAGATGCAATTAACTATTAAAAAATGATATTCATATTTATTTATAACATTTATCACCTTTAATTATACCCAATTAAGTCCATACAGTGCTCATGTCCTGATATTCCAAAATTAAATATAACATTTATAAAATATGAACCTATAATTACATAGACCACAATTGCTCTTTTCCTGTAATTCATTTAAAATAAGATAAAGAAGAAAACATAACATGTTGTACTCAATAAGTGCTAAACTTAATGTTCACAACTCAATCTAATGTCAGTGTTTTTGAATTCTGGCCCATACACCTAACAACAATGTCATTTTTTTAAATTTCAAGAAAAAAAAAAGATTTATATAAAAGTGGGAAAATAAGAATATGATGCGTATCCAATAACTGATTTAGCTTACAGGGCAGAATGAAGAGAAATTATATAACAGAAAAAGTATACTGAGATTTAATAAAGCTAAGACTGAAAGCATTTTTTAAACAAAAAGAGTGCTTATACAAGGGGTCATGATCATGAATTGGAGGGCAGTAGGTTCCATAGTAATTTGCAGAAACAATAGAAGTGTTGCTGACTCAAAATAGCCTTCCAGTTGATATGGTAAATACAAAAACAGTAAGGTGTTTAAAAAAATCCCTGAGATATGCATAAGATATGAAGTACCTTTTGATTTGTCCAAACAAAATCTGTTTCTATTATTTTACAATAAAATATATGATTTTACTGCAGTACCAAGTAATGCAATATTTCAAGATTAGAGGAATGACACTTAGAACATATATATTTAGACAACTGAAGCATCACTTAGCTAATTTGGTGCTACATGTATTTTGCAGGGGAGGAACTACCACTGGTGCAGGTGCTTTGGCACCAGGCCTTAAGTACCGCAGGGGCCCATAGCAGCCAGTCTATGCATATGTAGTGATGTCCCGAACTGTTCGCCCGCGAACGGTTCACAGCGAACATAGCTTGTTCGCGTTTGCGTTTGTGGGCGAACACATGGCGATGTTCGATCCGCCCCTATGTGTCATCATTGTGGAAACTTTGACCCTTTATGTCACAGCGGCCTGACACATTAGAGCCAATCAACATCAGACACTCCCTCACAGACATTCCCAGCTACTCGGAATCCGCCATTTTAGACTCATAACGAACTTGCTTTTTTAATGAGATGACGTGTTGTGTTTTGCTCCTGACATTAATAGGAAAAACATAGCTAGGCTAGTGTATTTACAGTCCAGAAGGACTCCACTCATCTCTGCTGCAAGCACAGCACCCCAAAAAGCCCTTTTTAGGGCTATATTTCGTGCCGGGTTTTTTTTTTTTTTCGTTTTTTTTTTTATTAGCATTTGCCTGGCTTTCAGCTGTGTGTTTAAGGCTCACAGCATATGCTGTGACTACTGCCACCACTGATATCTCCATAACAACATTAGTTTAAATTTAACTAACCCAAAAATATAATTATTTTTCTAGTGTAATTTTTTTTCATTTTCTATCAGGCCAGTGTCACACAGCATATACTCTGGTTCATTGCTCTGTGCCAGCCAGCAGCCACCAGTGTTAATATCCGTTTATAACATTATTTTAAATAAAAAAAATAAAAATAAAAAAAATATTTTGCTAGTGTAATCTAATTACATTTACTATCATGCCTGTGTCTGTCAGGCTCACTCAGCATTAATATACCTCTTTTTTTTCAGTCTTTTGGTTAATTGGTCTGTGCCAGGCAGCCACCCAGCACTCATATCTATTCTCCTTAACCTTAATTTAAATATAAAAAAAAAAAAAGTTTAAATTTGTTTGCTAGTGTAATCTAATATAATTTTCTATCCGGCCTGTGTGTTTTGCTGACATAGAGAGCCTACTGTGTTTACTTGCTGCCCTCCCTAGTCTATGAGCCATGACTAATATGTGTTTAACCTTTTTTTAATTTCCCCCCAAAAAAAATAATTTCAATCATTTTTCTAGTGTAATCTAATAGTATTTTCTATCAGGCGTGTGTGTATCCGACTTACAGAGCCTACTGTTTTTAATAGCTGCCCTTCCAAGGCTATCAGCCACGACTCATATGTATGTGCTTAACCTTTTTCTTAAAATTTCCAAAAAAAAGTCTTTAAATCATTATGCTAGTGTAATCTAATTGTATTTTCTATCAGGCCTGTGTCTAACTGTCTATCTGACTTACACAGCATACTGTTGTTATAATTGCTGCCCTACGTAGCAGCCAGCCAGTGCGACCACTCATAGAGTCATATGTGCATTGCACTTCTTAACATAATTTTAATATTAAAATCTAAAATTTTAAAATATTTTGCTAGTGAAATGTAACTTAATTTTCTATCAGTCCTGTGTTTTTGTCACTTACACAGCATACTGTGTTAAATTGCTGCCCTACCTACCATCCACGACTCATATCTGCCAGCCTGTCTGCCAGGCCCAAGTAGCCAATTAGTGGCACCAATCACAATTTTTGTAACAGTAATTAAAAAAAAAAAAATCATAATTTTTTGGACTGCAAATATTCAGTCTCCTAGTGCCATTGAATTCCATTTACCTCCTGCCTGCCACTGCCAGTCTTTTGTGCCAGGCCTTCTAGCCAACTATTTACACCAATCATAATTGTTGTCACAGACAGTATAGTTATTAATTTAAATAAAACATTTTTTTAGTGTTGATCTTAATCCTCAGTTTGCTCGTGCCTTTGAATTGCACTTTTCTACAGCCTTCCAAGCCTGTGTGCCAGGCCTACTTAAAAAATATTTACACCAATTATATTTGTTGTGACAGTATTCTAATAATTAAAAATTTAAATTTTTGGTAATAGTTGCTGTGATTTCAATCCTCAGTTTGCTGGTGCCATTGAATAGCACTTTCCTCCTGCCTTGCAGCCTGCTGTGAGCCAGGCCCACCTAGCCAATTGTTGTCAGCAATCATATTTCTGTTAACAGTATTGCAAAAATTGTCAATCATCACTGTTTAGACTGTCAGTAATCAGTCTCCTAGTGTCCTTGAATTGCATCTACCTCCTGCCTGCCATCCTTTTGTGCCAGGCCGTTTTTCAAACTATTTACACCAATCCTAATTTTTGGTCACAGTATAGTTACTAATTAAAATTAAAAAAATCTTGATTGTTGATGATCTTAATCCTCAGTTTGCTCGTGCCCTAGAATTGCACTTTTCTACAGCCTTCCAAGCCTTTTTTTTGGGTTTGGGTGCAGCTAATCATGAATGCCAGATAAACCTGCCACCATTTGGTGTTGTAACAGGTATGAAACTGCAAAGAACAGTACTACTTAACACAACCTACTTACCATGGGTCCCAGAGCATATGTTTGGTTGTTATATTTTGTAAGGGTAATCATGCAGGCCATATAGACCTCCACCAATAGGGTGAGTATGAGTAACAGCTATTAAAATGCGAAGGACATTACTAATTAACACAACATAGTTACCATAGGTCGCAGACCAAGAGCAGATGTCTTATTATATTTTGTATGGGTAATCATCCAGGCCGTATAGACCTCACCAAATAGGGGGAGTTACAGAGATTAAAGTGCTAAGAATGGTAGTACTTAAAACACAACCTAGTTAAAATAGGTAGCAGACCACATGTCTTATTATTATAATTTTTCAGGGTAATCTGGCAGGCCATATAGAACACCCCCGATAGGGGGGGGAACAGGGATTAAAGTGCTAAGAAAAGTACTAATTAACACAAGCTAGTTGGGTCCAAGAACGCATGTTTGATTATTAGAATTTATTAGGGTAATTATATATCTAACAAATCTATCTATTTCTCTTCTATCGATTTTATCTAACTATCAATCTATGTATATCTATCTATCCTATCAATCTATCTTCTGTCCGGGATATTTTGAGACAGCCACTTTGGGAATGTTAGTTGATTTAGACCCATTATGGCTTAAAAGCAGACTCTGCATAAACTATGTAATTTTCCATGGGAGTTTTGCCAGGGATCCCCCTCCAGCATGCGACAGTCCAGGTGTTAGTACCCTTGAAACAACTTTTCCATCACTATTGTGGCCAGAAAGAGTCCTTGTAGGTTTTAAAGTTCGCCTGCCTATTGAATTCAATGTTCGCGACATCACTATGCATATGCATGTGCAGATCTATCTATCTATCATCTATCTATCTATCTACTCAAAATCATTATAAAAAGCAGCAAGTATATTATTTCTATTGTTTACTACTGAGTTACCTCTGAGGGGACCGAAAAACAATTTCCACCAGGGCCCTCTGTTGTGTAGGTCCACTACTGGTACTTTGGAAATACATTTTATATGAGATTTTCTGAAATCTGAGGACAGTATGTAAATACAAACGTTACAATTGTTTGCATATATTACACCTGTGAGAATAATGGGGGAATTTGCCAAGCTGCAGAGTTATATTGTACCACTTGCTATATAGGCTCATTCTTGCTGGCCTGCAAACTACTAGTTAAGAAGCTGCAGTCAGAGATAGTGGAGTTAACTCATCCAGTTATGGGATGATTGACAGGCCCTTCTTTTGTCCAATTGATTGCACATCTGCTTATTTAAAAACAGTTATAGGCAACAATACGCTGCCTGCTCATTCCAAATGTGGGCGGACAGGTTCCCTACCTGTAAAGATTGTCCTCCCAGAGTTTGATTCATTTTCTACTCTACTGTGAATATTTATTCCAGAAATATTTAGTTTAGAAAGTTTAATTTTTTTAAAAAATCACATGTGAATTCTGAATCCCTTGTCAAGTGAAACTTTGTGGTGGTTATAATGTAATATGTTTACTATACTGTATATATTTTAAACATATTAACTTTATTTCAAAGATCCATTTTCTTAACACAGTTACTTAGGTATTCTAGTCACTGACTGACATACTTAAAGCTTCTCTCTGAATACAGTGGCCAAAACTTTGTCATTTGCTTTAAACAATATTTAAATGGTAAATTCACCATAGCTAGGTTTGACATGTTATGACTAAAAAGCCATCAGCCAAGATGCAGAAGTTTCTAAAAAACATTTGCTTTGCTAATATATCCATCAAGACAAAGAATTCATTTTTTTTTCAGACATCCAGACACAATGATGTCTACCCCATCAATCTTCTTCATTATAAAGCCCTTGTCTCTGCAAGAAGGATGCACTGTGATGTGTCTGAAATATTTGAAAATGACCTCCATTTTTCACAGTTACTTGTTATTTGACAGCTGACATAGCCAAGCTAATCCTATATTCAGCAAAATGGGAATAAAATGAAAGTATTGTGATTAATGCAATTTGCTACTTTTGAGGACAAACATGGAAATATGGTAACCATGAAATTGGCAATGATTTATATCAGCATAAATAGGCTTGGTGGATATGTAAGGATTTCTTATTAAAATATGCTACAGCGAAAATATTATTATTGAATTTCAACAGCTAATTTCTAAGTTTAAAAAAAAAATATATGTGAATAGTGTGGTGAAAAGTAAGTGTTGTTCCTTTAGAAAAATAATGTGTGTTTAGTCTTAATAAGATAAAAAAAATACAGAAAAAAAGAATTACTTTATTAGGTAATAAACAATAATAAAATGAATTTGGAATAATTAAATTTGCTTTTTTTGGGTACAGCTATTAGCATTAGAGCATATGTGACTATTAGATCGATCATATATGACGCATGCACATTTAGGACTGTGTAATGGAGGCTGCATAAGTTGAAAGACGAACTACTGGTATTTGACATATAAAAGAAAACTGTAACAATATTAAAGTCTGCTGTATTCACATAAGAAAAATGCACATGGAATTTCTAGAGGTAAATAAATAGCCATATGTGTGTACAAATACAAATAAGATTATTTGCGGGTTGTATTACACATGAAGCACACAGGCAAAGTATTGGGGATTTAAAGGGACATGAACACCTTATAACTACAAGACATTTATGTAACGTTCATGACCCTTTAAAGGGATGTTCAACAGTAAATACATTCTAGACTGAGACCTCAGTCATAGCTATATACAATGTGAGTAAGGTTACTACTTTTTGCTCTGTAACTTATCAACAGAATCACGCTATGTTCACCTTTTCATTTTGTTGATACTACATGTCAAAGCGGAAAGACATTAGTACTATATCCTTTTTTTTTATTTTTTTATTCACAGTGTTATAGTGGTTTACTTTTTTATACAACAACAGATTTTTTTGTCATGTATAGCATTATAATTTAATTTCAAACTCAGTTAAACACTGGCATTATTTTACTTTTTGACACTTTTGAAGACATTTATAAACTAAAGGTTATTGAAAAAGTTCTATCTTCTTAGGAAAAAAAAATTCATTTATGTGAGTTACTCTTTGAAAAAGCTTTAAAATAGTTTCAGAAATATCTAAAGTCTATAAAGAATTTGAGGGCAAGTATAGTTATAATATTTACGTGTTATTATTATCATTACTTTTTCCACTGATGTCATAACACCTTTAGTAAACTCAACTAAATATAAGAAAGGACAAAAAATGTCAAGTACATGCTATATATATATATTTTTTATATAAACAAGAGCTAAATAAAAGAGCTGCCTCTCAAAGGGATTTGCCTAAAATTAATTTTAATAGATGGTAATAGAATGACATATTTCCCAAAATAGACAACAGATGTTCCAACATTTCACTGAGTGTTGTTGGCTATTATCTAGTAATCCTACAAAATCCATCTTTTAGACCTAATTTTGCTTTTACAGCTGGAAAGCTAAAGACGTCTTGTGCTGAATTCTGATTTTATTGACATACTCATTTCTGTCAGCAGTCACAGTCCAGTTGCATGGTTTTATATTGTAATGAAAGGACATGGCTAGTTATAAAAGACAAACAATAATTTGCATATTTCCTGTGCTATGATAAATTGCAAAACACAATTCAAAAACCCTAAATTACAGCTTTACAATGCATTTGGAAAAAAAAATTAGAGTACTTTATCACAGGTTTCAAAAATCAATCAACTATGAAATAAATAAATATTTTGTTATCAAGCTAATAGCTATTTAGAACTCTTTTTTTCAGTCTTTACTCTAGATTCATAGAGATATTTCATGAATGCCAGCTATAGTTATACATTTATAGAGAATGTACTCAAATGTAAAAGCACAACACAGCTGATATACTAAATACACAATACTTGTATAAGATGTGGGTTTGTCATAAATGGAGTAAAAATATATAAGGGGTAAGAGTTAATATTTTATTCACAACAAAAAAGGGACAGTAAACAATAGGATTGTTATTGTTTTAATAGATAGATAATCCCTTTATTACCCATTCCCCAGTTTTGCAAACATAACACAGTTATATTAATATACTTTTTACCTCTGTAATTACTTTGTATCTAAGCATCTTCTGACAGCCCCCTGATCACATGACATTTTATTTATTATCTATTTACTTGCATTTAGTAGTGTGTTGTGTTAAATCTTAAATAACTCCTCGGGCGTGAAAACAATGTTATCTATATGGCCCACACGAACTAGCAGTCTCCTGTGATGGCTTAGAAACAGGCAGGAATGTAGAGGTTTAAATGTTATAAAGTATATTAATATAGCAATGTTGCTTGTGCAAAGCTGGGGTATGGGTAGTAAAGGCATTATCTATCTTTTTAAACAATAACAATTTTAGTGTAGACTGCCCCTTTAACCAACTCTTCATAGTGACTGTCCCTTTAAGAATTTTTTAATGTTCAATTAAGAATCTTTAAAAACATTATGGGGTTGATTCCAATCTTTCCATTTTTTTCCTTAGTTTTTTTATGTTGGAAAAAGGGTAATGGCTGTTATATTTTGTTGTTGTTTACAAAGGCCTAGATTTGGAGTTTTGTCAGTAACGACCCGAAAAACTAACGCCGGCTTTTTTCTGGCCGCACAATAAAAATAACTCTGGTATCGAGAGTCCACATAAAGGCTGCGTTAGGCTCCAAAAAAGGAGCGTAGAGCATTTTTAACGCAGCTTCAACTCTCGATACCAGAGTTGCTTACGGACGCGGCCAGCCTCAAAAACGTGCTCGTGCACGATTCTCCCATAGGAAACAATGGGGCTGTTTGAGCTGAAAAAAAACCTAACACCTGCAAAAAAGCCGCGTTCAGCTCCTAACGCAGCCCCATTGTTTGCTATGCGGTAACCCTTCCTACGTCTGCACCTAACACTCTAACATGTACCCCGAGTCTAAACACCCCTAACCTTACACTTATTAACCCCTAATCTGCCGCCCCCGCTATCGCTGACCCCTGCATATTATTTTTAACCCCTAATCTGCCGCTCCGTAAACCGCCGCTACTTACATTATCCCTATGTACCCCTAATCTGGTTCCCTAACATCGCCGACCCCTATATTATATTTATTAACCCCTAATCTGCCCCCCACAACGTCGCCTCCACCTACCTACAATAATTAACCCCTAATCTGCTGACCGGACCTGAGCGCTACTATAATAAAGTTATTAACCCCTAATCCGCCTCACTAACCCTATAATAAATAGTATTAACCCCTAATCTGCCCTCCCTAACATCGCCTACACCTAACTTCAATTATTAACCCCTAATCTGCCGACCGGAGCTCACCGCTATTCTAATAAATGGATTAACCCCTAAAGCTAAATCTAACCCTAACACTAACACCCCCCTAAGTTAAATATAATTTAAATCTAACGAAATAAATTAACTCTTATTAAATAAATTATTCCTATTTAAAGCTAAATACTTACCTGTAAAATAAATCATAATATAGCTACAATATAAATTATAATTATATTGTAGCTATTTTAGGATTAATATTTATTTTACAGGTAACTTTGTATTTATTTTAACCAGGTACAATAGCTATTAAATAGTTAAGAACTATTTAATAGCTAAAATAGTTAAAATAATTACAAATTTACCTGTAAAATAAATCCTAACCTAAGTTACAATTAAAACTAACACTATACTATCAATAAATTAATTAAATAAAATACCTACAATTGCCTACAATTAACCTAACACTACACTATCAATAAATTAATTAAATACAATTCCTACAAATAAATACAAATAAATAAACTTGCTAAAGTACAAAAAATAAAAAAGAACTAAGTTACAAAAAATAAAAAAATATCTACAAACATAAGAAAAATATTACAATTTTAAACTAATTACACCTACTCTAAGCCCCCTAATAAAACAACAAAGCCCCCCAAAATAAAAAATGCCCTACCCTATTCTAAATTACTAAAGTTAAAAGCTCTTTTACCTTACCAGCCCTGAACAGGGCCCTTTGCGGGGCATGCCCCAAGAAGTTCAGCTCTTTTGCCTGTAAAAAAAAAACATACAATACCCCCCCCAACATTACAACCCACCACCCACATACCCCTAGTCTAACCCAAACCCCCCTTAAATAAACCTAACACTAAGCCCCTGAAGATCATCCTACCTTGTCTTCACCTCACCAGGTATCACCGATCCGTCCTGGCTCCAAAATCTTCATCCAACCCAAGCGGGGGTTGGCGATCCATCATCCGGTGCCTGAAGAGGTCCAGAAGAGGCTCCAAAGTCTTCATCCTATCCGGAAAGAAGAGGCGATCCGGACCGGCAACCATCTTGATCCAAGCGGCATCTTCTATCTTCATCCGATGACGACCGGCTCCATCCTGAAGACCTCCACCGCGGACCCATCTTCTTCCGGCGACGTCCAACTGCAGAATGACGGTTCCTTTAAGGGACGTCATCCAAGATGGCGTCCCTCGAATTCCGATTGGCTGATAGGATTCTATCAGCCAATCGGAATTAAGGTAGGAATATTCTGATTGGCTGATGGAATCAGCCAATCAGAATCAAGTTCAATCCGATTGGCTGATCCAATCAGCCAATCAGATTGAGCTCGCATTCTATTGGCTGATCGGAACAGCCAATAGAATGCGAGCTCAATCTGATTGGCTGATTGGATCAAACCAATCGGATTGAACTTGATTCTGATTGGCTGATTCCATCAGCCAATCAGAATATTCCTACCTTAATTAACTTTAGTAATTTAGAATAGGGTAGGGCATTTTTTATTTTGGGGGGCTTTGTTGTTTTATTAGGGGGCTTAGAGTAGGTGTAATTAGTTTAAAATTGTTGTAATATTTTTCTTATGTTTGTAGATATTTTTTTATTTTTTGTAACTTAGTTCTTTTTTATTTTTTGTACTTTAGCAAGTTTATTTATTTGTATTTATTTGTAGGAATTGTATTTAATTAATTTATTGATAGTGTAGTGTTAGGTTAATTGTAGGTAGTTTATTTAATTAATTTATTGATAGTGTAGTGTTAGGTTAATTGTAGGTAATTGTAGGTATTTTATTTAATTAATTTATTGATAGTATAGTGTTAGTTTTAATTGTAACTTAGGTTAGGATTTATTTTACAGGTAAATTTGTAATTATTTTAACTATTTTAGCTATTAAATAGTTCTTAACTATTTAATAGCTATTGTACCTGGTTAAAATAAATACAAAGTTACCTGTAAAATAAATATTAATCCTAAAATAGCTACAATATAATTATAATTTATATTGTAGCTATATTAGGATTTATTTTACAGGTAAGTATTTAGCTTTAAATAAGAATAATTTATTTAATAAGAGTTAATTTATTTCGTTAGATTTAAATTATATTTAACTTAGGGGGGTGTTAGGGTTAGACTTAGCTTTAGGGGTTAATCCATTTATTAGAATAGCGGTGAGTTCCGGTCGGCAGATTAGGGGTTAATAATTGAAGTTAGGTGTCGGCGATGTTAGGGAGGGCAGATTAGGGGTTAATACTATTTATTATAGGGTTAGTGAGGCGGATTAGGGGTTAATAACTTTATTATAGTAGCGCTCAGGTCCGCTCGGCAGATTAGGGGTTAATAAGTGTAGGCAGGTGGAGGCGACGTTGTGGGGGGCAGATTAGGGGTTAATAAATATAATATAGGGGTCGGCGGTGTTAGGGGAAGCAGATTAGGGGTACATAAGGATAACGTAGGTGGCGGTCGGCAGATTAGGGGTTAAAAAATTTTATTCGAGTGTCGGCGATGTGGGGGGACCTCGGTTTAGGGGTACATAGGTAGTTTATGGGTGTTAGTGTACTTTAGAGTACAGTAGTTAAGAGCTTTATAAACCGGCGTTAGCCCAGAAAGCTCTTAACTACTGACTTTTTTCCTGCGGCTGGAGTTTTGTCGTTAGATGTCTAACGCTCACTTCAGACACGACTCTAAATACCGGAGTTAGAAAGATCCCATTGAAAAGATAGGATACGCAATTGACGTAAGGGGATCTGCGGTATGGAAAAGTCGCGGCTGAAAAGTGAGCGTTAGACCCTATTTTGAGTGACTCCAAATACCGGCGGTAGCCTAAAACCAGCTTTAGGAGCCTCTAACGCTGGTTTTCACGGCTAACGCCAAACTCTAAATCTAGGCCAAAGTGATCACAATCTTTTCAAGTCAAGCTCAACTGAGATTAATAAATCACATTAGATTTGATCTCGATTTTCTCACAACAGCACATGCAACTGCTGATAATTGTGTCTGTGTTTTGCAATTGGGTAGAGTGGTCTTTATGATAAGTCTTAAACAATATGAAAGACAATTGTATATAGGCATCAGGGGCATATTTGAGCAATTATATTTTTTAATTTTATAATATGCTAAAAGTATTTTTTTTAATTTTATTAAGAAAATTTTGCTTTTCCGTTTTGGTGAGATTCTAACCTAAAATCCCAAGTGTGGGACATTCATTTCTATAAGAAGTGGCCGCAACTTATCATCTTCCTTACCAGGATTTTAACAGTTAAGTGACAAGAAGATAGCCCAAAACCAGTTTTTTATGGGACCCCCCAAAGGTAACTCAGAAGAAAGCAAAAGTATTAATATACATTCTGCTTTTTATAATGATTTTTAGGATAGATAAACAGATCGATAGACAGATGGACCTACAACGTGCACTAATAAAATGCTCCCCTTCATTAGGATTGTAAACATTCTGCACACAACTATGTATAGACAGGCTGTTATGGGCCCCCTCCAGCTCATGGGCCCTGGTGTGACTGCACCTGCTGCACCAATGGTAGTTCCACCCCTGCCCAACACAGAACTCAGTGCAGAAACCTCATTTTCAAAAATTCACTGTAAAGACTGTGATTTCACAACTTCACTCACACTATAAACAACAAAAGAACAACTGTAAGAAGATCACAGTATTAAACAAGCAATATTGAATGACAAATACTTAACTCTTGATCACAATGACATGATTGCCAAGAGAATGACAATTTCTAAAGAATAAAATACTGTACTTTACAATTCCCAAATTGTCAAATTATCAAAACTTCTACAAGCAATTTGACTGTCAATTTATCAATATACAGTATATACCCTATTCAAAATTAATGGCAATATCATGCACCCAAATTGAATAACGATGAACTGTAAATTTGCACCTTTTGTCTATATTTTGCGTCTAACAATACACCCAGATAGCAAATGTGTATTTGGCACCTGTTTTTTTGCAAACTCCATAAGAAACAATATAGTGTCGTAAAGTCTGTATGAAATTAAATCACCCAAGGGAAATTAGATATATAAGTTGTTACTTTGAGCTTAAAGGATGGAAGTTTTGATATATGCAGCAACTCTTTTACTAAGAAGGTGCCGGAGACGTCTTGTCCTACAGCAGAGATGAGAAATAATCCTTTAAAGACAATGCATTAGGGTGCCAAGATTATTTTTGCCCCATTGTAGTCTGGGAACTCTTACAGACAGTGAATTATTGCACAGATTCCAACTAACATGCCAATCAATTATGATGATTTTACAAAAATTCAGGACTAATTACAATGCAATTGCTACATGTTATTTATCAATGCTGTCATGATTTTCATTTTCACATGTTTCATGCAGTTCAAATTAGCTGTATGAGATATCACATATCTGTCTGTTAATTCAATATGTCGATTTTATTGCCAAAATAAAGTACAAAACCTGTGGCTGATAGGATTGTGATCACCAAAGCAATTTTTGCCCAGGCATTGTATGGGTGATTTCCCTGGTGTGATATGATCTGGACTTTTCCCAATAGAGAAATGTTGTTGTTGCTTTAATTATGATCACTCGGAACTTGAAAAATACAGATCAGGAGGCAAAAAAAATTGACAAACAGAATTGGAAAGATTGAAATAATCCCTAATAAGACTAATATGAATGTTATAGTTGAGTGCACATCTTTAACTTATATAGTCCTTTAGTAAAAGAGGGAACCAAAGTGCTGGTTAAATAAATATCTAGAACAAAGATACTTTTACTAGTCAGACAAAGTTCCATTGCTAAATTGAAAAAGAGCGTCTTAGAACCTAATGCATTATATGAAATAAGGCAGATGACCCCTCTTTTGACATCATAAAAGATGTGTCAGCCCTAAATATACACTCACCGGCCACTTTTTTAGGTACACCTGTTTAATTGCTTGATAACGCAAATTGCTAATCAGCCAATCACATGGCAGCAACTCAATGCATTTAGGCATCTAGATGTGGTGAAGATGACTTGCTGAAGTTCAAGCCGAGTATCAGAATGGTGAAGAAAGGGGATTTAAGTGACTTTGAACGTGGCATGGTTGTTGGTGCCAGACGGGCTGGTCTGAGTATTTCAAAAACTGCTGATCTATTGCAATTTTCATGTACAACAATCTCTAGGGTTTACAGAAAATGGAAAGAAAAAGAGAAAATATTAAGTGAGCGAAAGTTGTGTGGACAAAAATGCCTTGTTGATGTCAGAGGTCAGAGGCGAATGGGCAGACTAGTTTGAGATGATAAAAAGGCAACAGTAACTCAAATAACCACTTGTTACAACCAAGGTATGCAGAATACCATCTCTGAAAGGACAACAGATCGAACCTTGAAGCAGATGGGCTACAGCAGTAGAAGACCACACCGGGTGCCACTCCTGTCAGCTAAGAACAGGAAACTGAGGCTACAATTCGCACAGTCTCACCAAATTGGACAATAAGTCTCAATTTCAGCTGCGACATTCAGATGGTAGGGTCAGAATTTGGAGTAAACAACATGAAAGCATGGATTCATCCTGCCTTGTATCAACGGTTCAGGCTGGTGGTGGTGTAATGGTGTGGGGGATATTTTCTTGCCACACTTTTAAAATGAAACAATGTATTATCATTTGCGCTACTACAACATATGATAGAGTATTCCTATCTACATGAGCCTTTTGTGTGAATAGCAAATATATACTGAATTGAATGAATGCTGTGTGGTTTACTTGTAGGGATCTGAGTCAGAAATCGGCTGACTGGGTTGAATCCCAGCAGTACGCAGGAAGGACGACGACTTTGAGCGCATAGCCTGTGTGTGTGTGCTTGGTTTACAAACTCCTATATCCCTTATTCCACCAATTCAGATTCATTCTACCATAAACTGCTCTAGTAACCATTAGATCACACTGCTCTCATTTTTATCTTTTGGTTTTATCTTAGTGTTGGACCATTACCTATGACTTAATATAGAAACATATGGTGATTACTTGTTTCTTTACTATGGTCCAATTTAAGTAAATTGTCTGTCTTTGTATATATGTTAATAAAGTGTTAAATTTTACCAATTCTACTTAATTAAATAGTGCCTAATTCAGCACTTGGCTTTAATATCACAAACCCTTTGAATTTTCCCTAACCTACTATATACACTTTTAGCCCCTTAGAACCAATTGAGCATTGTTTAAACACCACAGTCTACCTGAGTAGTGTTGTTGATTATTTCCATCCCTTTATGGCTACAGTATACCCATCTTCTGATGGCTACTTCCAGCAAATGGTTTCTTGAACATGACAATGAGTTCACTGTACTCCAATAGCCTCCACAGTCACCAGATCTCAATACAATAAAGCAGCTTTGGGATGTGGTGGAACGGGAGATTTGCCTCATGGATGTGCAGCTGACAAATCTGCAGCATCTGCGTGATGCTATTATGTCAATATAGACCAAAATGTCTGAGGAATGTTTCCAACACCTTGTTGAATCTATGCCACAAAGAATTAAGACAGTTCTGAAGACAAAAGGGATACAACAGGAAATCATTAAATCAAATTAATGGACCTGTCTCCTTCTGCTTGGCAGGCTATTATTCTAACAATGTAAAATAACTTATATAGGTCCAGATTACAAGTGAAGCAGTATTTAACGTTACCACTTGAGCACTAACTCCGCTAGAAATAAGGTTTTTGCATGCATCAGGTAGCGCTTGTATTACAAGTTGAAATAGCCGAACTCAGGATATCACAATCGCGTTAATGTATTCCCCCTTATAAGTCAATAGAGCAAAAAAGTGGAAAAAACACAATACCATATATATATATATATATATATATATATATACACATATACATATTTAGACATGTGTGTGTATTTCTATGCTAAAGGTCTTTGCCTGCCTTTTTTTCTAACACCTCAGTCCTCATATCTTTGAGACCTTATAACTTTTTATGCAATATTTTCAAAATAATTTTTATTGGATAGTGTTATTTTGAGTCTTACTGTAATGTATGTTTGATGCATTTTGTCCAACTTTTTTGTTTTGCAAAACAGTTAACCAGAGCTCTGAGGATGCAGTATTGTTGTAACTTGCAATACGAGTACTAAACCTGACGCAAGGGACTGTGGAATCTTAAAAATTCTTATTATACCCCTACTTTAAAAATATATTATAAGACCCTACATTATGTAATGTGTAAGGTACCAGAATGATATCGCTAGATAGACAGACTAAATGAGTGACTATAACATAATACAAGAACAAATAAATTGGCCAAACTGATACATGGCCCTTAAAAGTTGATTTATGTTAACTAAAATCCTTAGGGATTTAGTTATCTTAAACTTAAAGAAAAGGAAGAGCTAATTAGAGACTTATTTTTTTGTGTAATAACCGAAGCACAAATACATCTCTTATAAAAATCCTATGGCCTCCATTTATGCAGCTATATAAACAGATTTGGTTCAATCTTAATGCAAGCCTACAACCAAAAGTCAAGAAGTACCAGTCTTATAACCCCTGCTTCCTAACGTGTCTTCAACCTCAGAGGTTGCAGATGTAAAACATCCCAAACTCATTTGTTTGTAATGACTGCAAATTGATTGTGCTTGAGCAGGAGGTAGGGTTGAGCCAGCATTTGCATGAGTGATGCTAAATTATCTTCCTGTGAACATCTAAATGCATCATGATAAATGGAAGGCTTGTATTACAGTTTGTTTATTAACACATATTGCAAGTATCTATGATGGACCTTGAGTCTTTGCATACTGATGATGTCATCAGTATCCAAAATGTGCAGGGATAAAAGTTATTTGCTGCAGAACTGATCTTTACAAGTTCAAATCTCCTTCAAAGCAATTTGTATTTTTGATTTTTTTCAATTTTAAAAGTGATTCAGCAGATTCAGCAGAGCTCATACGGAAATATCCTAAACAGAGAGACACCAACTCCTGAATGAATGACATATTTTTGCTATGTAATTTGTAAAATATCTTTGAAAAAACATGAACGATTCTTAAAAAAAATGCAAAATAAAGATGTCATCAAATTTCATAAAACTACAGAGATTATGAAGCAATGAAGACTTTGCTTTAACTAAATGAAGTTACAAAAAATACAAACAGAAAACAACACTAATCAGTTAAAAGTAAAGAATTATCTAAATATCATATTTTGAAAATACATTATGCTGTATGTATGGGGTACTTGTAAAGTGCAGCTAATCACCCGTAAGGGTCTCAAGGCGCTGCTCATTTTATCGACCTCGGAAGGATGAAAGGCTGAGTGGACCTCGCCGGGGATCAAACCTGCAACCCTTGGGTTGCTACAGAGCTCAGTTACAGTGCCTTAGCATGCTGAGCTATCTGTCTGACCACAGGCTCAATGTATAAAGAAACATTAGATGTGAAGCCATGAGAACAAGTTTTCAAGTCGAGGTTTAGTAAAAGGGCCCATTGATTGGGTCTAGATTTATAAGACTTTTGAAATACATAGCAATATCTGATACTTTCTCTAAAACATAGCTGCAACAAATGCAGAAAAATGTACAAAGCAAGAATGCCTATGTCAAAATGGTGAAGAAGCTTTGTTAAATCTGATGGCAAGTTTAATTTTTCTCTTAGTGGGTTTGTAAGAAATTTTTACAAATACTATTAATCTTAACCAAATATACAGGTGGTAACCTCACAGGTGTGACCCTGAATGAAGTCTGTGTAAAATATATATCATTTGATATCACTAGTTGATTCAGAAATCAGAATTGCCAGATAAGTACACAGACTGGATTGCTGTAAAATGGGGAGCTGGGGCTGTGTAACATGGCCCGTGTTAGTTGCATTGAGTGCACTGAACCAATGAGGGTGACATTACAGTTCTCTCTCAACATTGAAATTAGTTATATTATAATTTAAATATAGCTCAAGCTCTAAAATGCATGCGATGAATGTAATACATTGCATTTGTAATGTATCAATCTATATTCGATTTATGTGTACACAGGGAGTGCAGAATTATTAGGCAAGTTGTATTTTTGAGGATTAATTTTATTATTGAACAACAACCATGTTCTCAATGAACCCAAAAAACTCATTAATATCAAAGCTGAATAGTTTTGGAAGTAGTTTTTAGTTTGTTTTTAGTTATAGCTATTTTAGGGGGATATCTGTGTGTGCAGGTAACTATTACTGTGCATAATTATTAGGCAACTTAACAAAAAACAAATATATACCCATTTCAATTATTTATTTTTACCAGTGAAACCAATATAACATCTCAACATTCACAAATATACATTTCTGACATTCAAAAACAAAACAAAAACAAATCAGTGACCAATATAGCCACCTTTCTTTGCAAGGACACTCAAAAGCCTGCTATCCATGGATTCTGTCAGTGTTTTGATCTGTTCACCATCAACATTGCGTGCAGCAGCAACCACAGCCTCCCAGACACTGTTCAGAGAGGTGTACTGTTTTCCCTCCTTGTAAATCTCACATTTGATGATGGACCACAGGTTCTCAATGGGGTTCAGATCAGGTGAACAAGGAGGCCATGTCATTAGATTTTCTTCTTTTATACCCTTTCTTGCCAGCCACGCTGTGGAGTACTTGGACGCGTGTAATGGAGCATTGTCCTGCATGAAAATCATGTTTTTCTTGAAGGATGCAGACTTCTTCCTGTACCACTGCTTGAAGAAGGTGTCTTCCAGAAACTGGCAGTAGGACTGGGAGTTGAGCTTGACTCCATCCTCAACCCGAAAAGGCCCCACAAGCTCATCTTTGATGATACCAGCCCAAACCAGTACTCCACCTCCACCTTGCTGGCGTCTGAGTCGGACTGGAGCTCTCTGCCCTTTACCAATCCAGCCACGGGCCCATCCATCTGGCCCATCAAGACTCACTCTCATTTCATCAGTCCATAAAACCTTAGAAAAATCAGTCTTGAGATATTTCTTGGCCCAGTCTTGACGTTTCAGCTTGTGTGTCTTGTTCAGTGGTGGTCGTCTTTCAGCCTTTCTTACCTTGGCCATGTCTCTGAGTATTGCACACCTTGTGCTTTTGGGCACTCCAGTGATGTTGCAGCTCTGAAATATGGCCAAACTGGTGGCAAGTGGCATCTTGGCAGCTGCACGCTTGACTTTTCTCAGTTCATGGGCAGTTATTTTGTGCCTTGGTTTTTCCACACGCTTCTTACGACCCTGTTGACTATTTTGAATGAAACGCTTGATTGTTCGATGAACACGCTTCCGAAGCTTTGCAATTTTAAGAGTCCTGCATCCCTCTGCAAGATATCTCACTATTTTTGACTTTTCTGAGCCTGTCAATAAATATATATATATATATATATATATATATCCTTTCCACATTTGCAGGGTCCTTCCAAACCATTCTAGCCAAAAAAAATACAGAGAAATTACTATATTAAGAAAGGTATCAATTACAAACATGCACATACACAACTTTCAAATTCTCAAATAAAATTGAGTTTTTAGTGAGACATAATCACTATTTTTGTAGGATTGAGAAACAATATCTGTGTGATAATGCTATGTAGTTCGGTATCTGATATTTTACAGACTCAGACAGATATACTAAGAAGTCTTCCTGTGTTCTTGCCCTACAATTCTCTTTTCAAACAAAATATTTTTTCTTCAATTAAAACTTTTCTAGTTTAGGATCAATTTCAAAACAATAATGAAGTTCCAGAAAATCTGAAAGCAGATGTGGTTTTGCCCTGTGGGATTATCATTACTACTTTAGAGTTGAAAAACAGAGGGGAAATTTACTATGTCACAACAAAATAAAGATGTCATCAAAGCTATTAAAGTATTGTTTCATATGTGTTACCATGTAACACATAAGCGCTTAAATTACATCATAAACCACTATTCCTGTCTTCAATCATATGGCCATCCACACAGCAGTTACATTTATATTTTCCCACAACAACAAAAAAAAAAAACTAGTGGATGATAGATCTAGAGGAATTTGGGTATATAAAACATAAAAAACACTCTTACTTCCTAAATGTCAAATTTTACTGGGAACTATCACTAGACACTATGTAAGAAAACTCCCAAAGCCTACCATCATAATTAAAGTATTGATCCCTCCCTACTAAACAAAAATTAACAAAAATAAACTACAATACAGAGGAAATTATCCCCCCCACCACTACCCCACCACCCTGCTTCTCCCTTCCCTCCTTTCTCCAATCATACATAATCTATGCTCAATACATGTTTTGAATTAAGCTTTGCTGTACTGCGCTTTAGTAATTGGCATTACACTGTATGCACATCACTTGAAAAGATAATTCATTGTAGTCTATCATACTTTTCTGTAGGCATCAAAACGTCAACCAATTATTGTGCATCATGTATAAGTGTCAAGGTTTTGCATTTCATGGAATGCACTCCAGCCTCTCTGAAAATTATTATTTACATTTCCCCAGAGGTAAACTACAATAAAAACAGGTCAAATAAATATTGAAGGAGCATTCCAAAACGCTTTTTAAAAACGCATAATTAAGCATTTTTGGCTAGATAGAAGTGGCGCTGTATTTTTTTTTCCGTAATCACGAAAATTGTGCAAGTTTTAAGCTTGTTGCACTAGTCCGGTTGATTTCGTATTACAAGTTTCAAACATGCACGTGGATGTATTCCTCAATAGAAAACAATAGAGAAAAAAAGTGGAAAAAAACTAACAACCGAGATCACAAAAAATTTCGTATTCCCCATAGAAGTCAATAGAGAAAAAAAATTGTGGAAAAAATACACCCATCGCGCAAACAACATAGCATATTCGCATTAGCAAAATAATACAAATATTTACTGTAAATACATAGCTACAATCTTTATTAAATATGAAAATCGCATACATATGTTGTATTATGTTTTCATCTACTTAAAGGTACATTAAACACTAAATAAATGCTAGATAGAATGGTGAATTTAATGAAAAGATTAGTCTCAGAATAACATGTAGATCTATTTTTAAAAGTTTCATTAGTTGTTTAAAATATTGACAAAATAAGTGTAAAGCTTTAGTGTCTATAAAATAATGGGAGCTGCCATGTTGTAACTTAGGTTGCCTTCTCTGCTGTGGCCAATTAGGGACAGTTATAAAATAGGTCACTAGAGTGTGCAGCCAATGGCTGTGTGCAATATAACAGTGTTCTGCTCTTCCATTTCTAACAGGAAATGAAAAGCTCAGAATTGAATTACAGTAAAAGGGGACAAAATACATAATACAATTATATTCCAGAATTGTATTAATGTATATGACTTATTATTTTATATTAACATCTCAAAGTGTTTAATGTCCCTTTAATGGCAAAGGGCTATAATGCACTAATATATGTCTATTCATGTGACTGGAAATACATATATACACATATAAATTCATTAATATATATGTACACATATATAAACATATCAAGCAATGCTAGGTAAGCGCTGAACCAGCAGCAACACGTTCCACATAAAAAAGTGTGAAATACAAAACACTCATAAAAAGTCACCATATGTAAAAAAAAGTACATAGATAAATTCAAATAGCAATGGAAATCGGGATTCAGTAGTCTTCTTATAAATAACCCCCCTAAGGGTGTCCACTTACTTAAGTTTACCTCAATCAATATGAGGTAAGTAAAGACGTATCCACCAATACTCCTCACTGCTTGGAGAGTCAGAGAGCGCCGCTATGCATTCCTTCCTGACCCTTGGAGTCTCAGAAGGAGCAGAAGAAACTTTCAGTCTTACTTTTCTTTGCAGGTACTAGAGCTGTGATGCGAAAGGACTCTAATAGGCTTGTATCTAAGCCTCTGTAAACTGAGTCCTTATTTCAGTTCTTTTGACAGACTTGCATTTTAGCCAATCAGTGCCGACTGCTAGGTAACTCCACGAGCGGCTGCTCTATCATGTGATCAGTGTAGTCACGTGAAAGCAGTGATGTCAGAAGGTCCTTTTGGCCAGATGCGGTAACTAACCCTTTCATTTTTGCTTTAAATCTTAGCTGACTGCTTGTAAGTGAGTGCTGGACTTTCTCTGTGTATTGTATTAATTTTTTAATTTTTTTTCCCTATGGGCCTTAAACCCAGCCCTGTCTGGGGTTAACTGCCTGTTACTATGGTGACAACACAGCTTCCTGTGAGTGCCAATGAGCACTCAGGGCTGAACATGTTGCAGGGTCATGGGATGTGTACCCAGTCCAGTCTGAGAGTGCAGTCCCCTTCTGTGTTTTGTATATGTCTAGGGTGATTACATAAGTCTGTGCACCCTTCACTTGTTCCCAGTTTGTTGGATTGAGAGCTTGCATTGTGTGGCTGTTTTAGGGACCCAGGTTTTGGAAGGGACCTTGACGAGGTACCTGGGCTTGTCCCATTTGGCCAGATGTGGTAACTAACCCTTCCTATTTTTGCTTTTAATCTTAGCTTAGTGCTTGTAAGTGAGTCTATGTATGTGTCTCAATGTTAAAGCCATTTACCTTCCTTTTTTTCTAACACTGGAGATCTCATATCTTTGAGCCTTTATAACTTTTTTGTGCAATATTTTTTATTAAATAATTTTTATTAGACAGTGTAAATATGAGTGTAACTGTACTTTGTAATATATTTTTTGAAGTGTTTGTGCAACTTTTTAGTTTTGGAAAACAGTTAACCACAGCTCTGAGATTGCGGTAAGGATTGAAGCTTAAATGGTGATTGCGCTTCACTTGTAATATCAGCACAATGAAAATGGCTTGCAAAAACATGATTACGCTAGAGCAAAACCGTTTGTGCCTCACTTGTTATCCAGCCCTTTGTCATATTGCAAGTAGGGCACAAAAATGTTAGTGCTTTTACAACACTGCTCAAGTTGCACCAATAGCGGTCTTATTCTTGCTGTCACATTAAAAGTTGAAAGTAAAATAATTGCTCCCTACAAAACTCAGTTCTGGCTATTGCTCAGAAAGTATGCTAAAGCCAAAGTTCAAATAAAATATTTTTGTTCTTCACTCTAAAGGAAATATATACTATATATATATATATATATATATATATATTTATATTTACAATATATGGGAGCATAATAATTTATTTTAAAATGTTTTACATGCATTTTTTATACGGTTATATTGGTTTTTTTCTAGTCCTAGCACTTTACTTCAGGTCTCAATTAGTGCTAAATTTTTTAGAACTTTTATTACTTACAACTTTTTATATTAGTTATGTTTATCACGGCCGCGCTATCCATTTAAAGCATAGGGTGCGCTAAAGAGAGATGTCGACCATGCTTAGCATTCTCTGGTAACTCTATTTTAGCATTTACTTGTAATACCATTGTGCGCTATTCTGAGCATAGGCACATGCATAGCATAGCGCATCCTACACTATCATTAGTGCTCCACTTGTTATCTAGGCCTTTATGGGGAATTACATTTTGTGTTTAATGTCTATTTAAATAAAAGCTTAAATAGCAGTATTTATCTTTATTTGACTTGAATGTCCCTTTAAGTGGAGGTTTTATTTACCAAAATGAGTTGTTAGTAGAATAGGTTTACTGTAGTTCATTTATATATAGGCTTCAAGAATTATCAGGTTAAATTGCTATGCTGTCTAGAGCTGTAGAGTAAACAGTAACTAGAATTAAGAAATATTTTATAACCCAAAAGAAAAGCAAATATTGTATTACTGAAGAATTTAAACTAATCCTTCAAGTACCTTAATTAATGGTGCTAATAAGAACAATAACCTAAAATTAATAAATTACAGCTATTTTTTATATACTGTATTGTGTATGCTTCGCTGGCATTTGTATGCCTTTCAAGGAGATCTTAAAAGAACTAGCATTTTTGCAGTCACATATTGTAACTACCTACTTCTTAAGCTGATAAATAAGCAAACATAAAATCCAAGGAAAAGAAAAGACAGTAGTGGATTGAATTGACACAAACTTTCCAGTCTCTTGATTACTATGATTACACTGCCTTATAGACAAACAATTACTGTAATTGTACACCTCATTGGGGCTAAAGCTATTTATTAACAGTCATAAAATCCCCAAATTTGTATATATTGTGTCCAAAAATATTGTTTTCACTAAGCAATAAAATAAAAGGTTATTATCCACAAGCTTGTGGTAAAATTATTTGTTTATGCTAAAAAAAAAATGAAATTATTTTTGTTTAATGTATCCATTAAATAATATTTTGCCTTCATTTAAGGCATTTGCATTATAATCCAAAGCTGTTCCTGTTCAGGAAAGGAGCAGCTTTTTTTCCCCCTATAACCCTTAAAGTCAAAACTAAATTTTCATGATTCAGTTAGGGCATGCAATTTTAAACAACTTTCCAATTTACTTTTATCATCAAATTTGCTTTGTTCCCTTGGCATTTTTTTGAAAAGCTAAACTAAATCTAGGTTTAAACTGATTTCTAAACAGTTGAAAACCACCTCTTAGCTCAGAGCATTTTGAAAGTTTTTCACAGTTAGACAGTGTTAGTTCATGTGTGTCATTAGATAACATTGTGCTCACTCCCGTGAAGTTATATAGGAGTCTTCACTGAATGACTACACTGCATGTCTGTCAAAAGCACTTAGATAAGGAGGCTGTCTGCAGAGGCTTAGATACAAGGTAATCACAGAGGTAAAAAGTATATTAATATAACTGTGTTGGTTATGCAAAAACTGGGAATGGGTAATAAAGTGATTATTTTTTTTTTAAATAAGAAACATTTTGGTGTAGACTGTCCCTTTAAAGGGACATGAAACCCTATTTTTTCATGATTTATAAAAAAACTTTCCAATGTACTGTTATCAAAGTGAATTCATTCTCTTTGCATTTGTTGAAAAGCACATAGTGCACATGTGCTTAGAGCAATATATAGCAGCAGATTTGCAAGAATGGTGTAAACAATTGAGTAGATTCTACTCTTTACAATTTATTTTACAGATGTTGGAAAAATGGAAAAAGATATATATATATATATTTTTTTAAGTGATCATACTTTTTCCGATTAAAACATAGCCAGGATTGTTACGAAACTATATGTAAATATTGTAGCACCAAATGGAAAAAAACCCCACACATAAGATCTCCAAAATAATCACATTATGTAAATTGACAATAGTAAAATAACGGTGAGCTCACAAGACAGCATACAATGAATACAATTCTAATTTAAATATCTAATTGAAAATGTAATCACACAAATAAAAGGTATCTAAAATAAAGCACATTTCCCATGAGGCATTATAAACCAGAAATACTAAATTTACGTCAAATTGGTGGCAATTTTTGAATCGGGCAAGAGATTTCATTGGGTATTTGTGTATCTTTAAGGTCATTTATAGCAGATATTAGTTATGAAAGTGACCCTATAATAGTGGCTGAAACGTGTCTGCTAGAGTGTTCCCATTACTGGCAAATGCTGTATTTTAAGGCATCCTAGTAAGGCTTAATTAATTTTGGGGGTTATCTTAGTTAAATTAGTCTGCACTATTGTATATATATTTTTTTCAGGTTTTACTCCTTACACATATTATGAATTGTCATTGGCTTTATCTGGAACTTCCTTCTGGATCCTTTATTATAAACTATTTTTTTCAGAACATTCACCAATTTATGTTGAGTGCCAATTGCAGCTCCCACTCGCACACTAACTTTAAAAAACCTACTTTAAAAATTGCCCTGAAAAGGGTGTTTGGTTAGGCATTGCCCTTAGAAGGGCATTTCGCTATTTGCTGCCCAAAAAACAATAAACAAAGAAACCCTATTCTAAAAAAAACCCCACCCATGCTTGGAAAAGTTTTAGGGGAGTTAGCTGGTTAGGGGTATTTTGCAATGAGGTTGTGGCGGTTTAGAGGTTAATAGTGTGGTGGGAAATTTTGCAATTGGTTTGTGGCAGTTTAGGGGTTAATCATGTCATTGGGTATTTTGCAATGAGGGTAGTGGCGGCTTAGTGGTTGATAGTGCAGTTGATTATTTAGCAATAGGGGTTGTGGCGGTTTAGGGGTTAATAGTGTAGTGGAGTAGTTTGCAATGGGAGTTGTGCTGATTTAGGGGTTAATAGTGTAGTGAAGTGTTTTGCGATGGGAATTGTGGAAGTTTAGGGGTTGATAGTGTTGTGGGGTATTTTGCAATAGGGGTTCTGGCAGTTTAGGGGTTAATAGTGCAGTGGGGTATTTTGCAATAGGGGTTGTGGTGTTTAGGGGTTAATAGTGCAGTAGGGTGTTTTGTGATGGGTTTGTGGCAGTTTAGGGGTTAATAGTGTAATGGGGTATTTTGCAATGGGGTTGTGGCAGTTTAGGGGTTAATAGTGCAGTGGATTATTTTACAATAGGGGTTGTGGCAGTTTAGGGGTTAATAGGGCAGTAGGGTGTTTTGAGATAGGGTTTGTGGCAGTTTAGGGGTTAATAGTGTAATGGGGTATTTTGCAATGGGGTTGTGGTAGTTTAGGGGTTAAAACTGTAGTGGTTTAGGGGTTAGCAGAGTAGTTTAGTGCCACTGTTTCCACTGGCGAAACTCTTTATGCATTGTTTCAGGTCAAGTAAAAAGTTTGATCGTTAAATACTATTGCGTTTCGAGTGGTCAACTTGTAATATGAGTTGGACATTGCCGTTTAACACCGCCCATAGAAAATATGGGGAGTGTAAATTACTGCTTATCTGTATATACAATAGATATATTTTTAAAGCGTCTTTGGCTTTAGCGCAATTCATCTAGCATAATTTTGGGTTACCTGGAATTAAGGTTTATGCGCGCATCGGGTAGCGCTCGTATTACAAATGAAAAGTAAAAATTTTTACTTGCATGCTTACCCGATGTGCACAAATCTCCTAACTTCGAATATTGGGATCACGTTAACGTATTCCCCCATAGTAGTAAAGGAAGCAAAAAAGTGGAAAAAAACCTAATACCCTACTCATGTGTAAACCCGATTGCATATTCTTAACGGTACTAACCCAACATGAAAATTTTAATATTTCACATTCCAATGTTCATTACATAGCAGAATGTGTCCTATTTATTCATAAATACATATTTCTATACATATATGACGGTATTTTGGGACAATATATATCTATCTATATATATATATATATATATATATATATAGATAGATAGATAGATAGATAGATAATTAAATAGGAATATCTATTGAAACATACATAAAACATATTATGCTATGTGCAGAAAATTGGAATGTGAAATATTTACAGTATAAACACAGTATAACACTTTATTAAATATGAATATTTCATTAACATGGTTTTTTTTTTTTTTTTTTAATAAACAAGCTTTATTGAGAATAAAGTCAGAGATATACAATAAGATCACATTATTCATTTCTTTACTCCGTTTGCAAACAGAAAATAAGAAAATAGAAAACATAAACATAACAAGGTCTTTGTATAGCATATTGTAACTGCAGTTTAAGATATAAAAGAGTCTCTATAACTGATCTTCTGAAAAGACATGAGGACTAAGGGGGAAGATAAGAGAAGTCCGCATCAAGCGCAAGATTCCCCGGTAACATAAAGCTTGGTATTTTTAAAATATTATCAGCGTAGAAATTCCAACTTACACTAATGAGGTGATGCATTAGTAATACTTAACAAGAGAGGTATAATAGGAAAAACAGAGATAAACAGAAGAAGAAAAGGGAGAAAGGGTTTCATCATGAGGGGAAGGAAGGGGGGGGGAGAGGAAAACCCCCCCCAGAAAAGCTTCACAGAGGAGCATCTCTCCACACCGCCAACATCATGTTGTGGAACGTCAGTTGGTTAATTTTAAAATAGTGCAACCTTTCCAAATTTAGTAAATCCTCCACTGAGGCAGTCCATTCGGTAATAGTAGGGATCTGGTTAGATTTCCATTTCCTGGAGCATTAACAGGAGAAGGGATTTGGTAAAGTCATCTTTGGTCTTTGGGAATTGCAAAAAAAGCAATGTCGGAGCCTGAACCTTTTCGGGACATGCTCTCCAGCACAGCTGTCCAAAAGTCTCTCAGCATAGGGCAAGACCACCAGATATGAATCAGGGATCCAAGCTCACCACAGCCCCTCCAGCAGTAGGGGCTCGCTGAAGGGAAATATCTATGTAGCCTTGTCAGGGTATGGTCCAACCGAGTTAAAAGTTTTAGGTGTATTTCTTGGACTGTTGCCGAAACGGAAGATCATTTAGCTAAGGCAAATGAATGTTTCCAGTCATCTTCCTCTATAATGTTATTAAGGTCTTTATTCCAAGCTAAAGTGTAAGAGGGGAGCTGGGTGTCAGGAGGCAGAAGTAGAAGACAATATATCTTCAATATCAACCGTCTAGGGGGGGCAGTGCCCGTACAGAGCAGCTCGAAAGGTGTAAGGTCTCTCCAGAACCTATCTCTGTGTTTGTGGTGCATAAGAAAGTGCGACAATTGGTGGTATCTAAGCCATGAGGAGAATAGGGTCCCATATTGTCTTGACATGTCTAGCTGTGTGCAGAGTTTACCCTCGTGCATTGCAAAGTGCAAAATGCCCTCGCGAAGGCTATAGTGTGAAGTCAAGCGAGTCCCTACTACATGATACGGTATGTCAGGATTCTCTATGATTGGGGTCATAGGAGAGGAAATGTGGGTTGAAGTAGCTAAAAGTCGATCCCATTCCTGCAGTGTAGTTTGAGTCAAGTGGTATTTCTGTATCAGAGGGGGACGCCTGGGTGGGGGAATCCATGCCAAGGTGCCAACATTGTGTAATTTGAAACTATGAGTGTCAAGTCTGACCCATTGTTTTTGTGTAGTGTTATGCGACCATTCCACTAGCCTCTGCAAGAGTATAGCCCGCCTGTACTTTGCCAGATCTGGGAACCCCAATCCGCCCTTCTCCCTAGGGAGGTACAACGTTTTCCTATGTACTCTAGGCCTCACTTCCGCCCAAATAAACTGTTCCATGGAGTGCTGGATCTGGGATAGGAAGTCTTTAGGTAAAGTTATCGGGACAGTTTGCAAAATATATAGAATGCGGGGCAGAATATTCATTTTGATTAGGCTTATTTTACCAAGCCATGACAGCATCTTGTTCTTCCAGGAGGATAAATTATTTGTGATTTCTTTACGCAAAGTTAAATAATTATTTTTAAAAAGGTCCGAGGGGTTTGCAGAGAGGTATATACCTAGGTATTTTAATTTAGAGGTGGCTACGGATATGTGATATTTTTGAGCCAAATTATGGATGAGATCCGGGGGAGCGTTGATGTTCAATAGTTCCGATTTGGATAAATTTAGATTTAAGTTGGAAAGTTCTCCATATTGAGATAGTTCAGACAACAGCTCAGTTATTGAAGTTTCTATATTAGTGAGAGTGTAAAGGATATCATCCATGTAAAGTGCCTGTTTAAACTCGGAGTCGCCCACCCGGATCCCACTAATCCTTGGATTTTCCCTCATTTTTTGAGCCAGTGCTTCAATAGAGAGAGCAAATAAAAGAGGAGACAGGGGGCAGCCCTGCCTGGTGCCGTTTGTGATAAAAAAGTGTCATATAAAGTATTATTTACACGAATCCTGGCATTTGGTGTTGAGTATAATGCAAATGTCATATTTATAAAGGGATACCCGAAGTTCATTGCCTTTAAGACCCGGCGGAGAAAGAGCCAATCCACCTAGTCAATGGCCTTTTCTGCGTCAGTCGAGAAAAGAACCAACGGCTTCCTCTCGACCTGTGCGTGTGAGATCAACTGAATTATCTTATTGGTGTTGTCCCGTGCCTCCCTCCCGGGGACAAAACCCACCTGGTCTGTTGAGATTAAAAGGGGGAGGAATCTGTTAAGCCTCTTTGCCAAAACCTTTGCAAAGACCTTTATGTCTGAGTTTAGTAAAGAGATTGGGCGGAAGTTAGCTGGTGAGGTGGGAGGTTTACCCTGTTTAGGAATAACAGTGATATGCGCCTCAAGGGATGACCTAGCAAGTGTTGGGTTAGTAATTAAACTATTAAATAATTGTAACATCGAGGGGCCTAGCGTCTTCAAAAAGACTCGGTAATACTTTGGTGTAAACCCATCAGGGTCAGGACACTTACCACCTGGAAGATCAGCTAAGGCTTGAGCTAGTTCTTCAAGGGTGATGGGGGCATCAAGAGAGTCTCTACTGGCAGGGTTAAGTTGAAGAATATTTAAAGTGGAAAGATATCTATCTATCGACTTGAGCCTATCTACCTCAGGAGTACCCTGGGTGCTGTCAGCGCGCGCATGTGAGATGTAAAGTCTCGTGTAGTAGGAGTGAAAGGAGTCTGCAATTTGTTTAGTGCCCCGCAAGACAGTGCCTTCTTCCCTCTGCAGGAAATTAATGTGGGATTTAAGTTGTTGTCTGCGTATACTTCTGGCTAACAGTTTACCAGGCCTATTACCCCCTTCATAATATTGCTGTCTAATTGAGAGGGTCTTGCGTTGCAAGACCTCGAGTTGATGTTGTCTGAGCGATGATTTAGCTTCTGCTAATAATTTGCCTGTAGCCTTGTCAAGTGGGTCCCTTTTGTGTATAGACTCCAGTTCCGCCACTCTATTCAATAGTTGTGTCTGTATCAATCTGTGCTGTTTAATAATACGGGCTTTATGTTTGAGGAACTCTCCCCGAATTACACATTTATGAGCCTCCCAAAAACTTGTGATCGAGGTATGAGCAGGCACATTATGTGTCATGTAGTCAGTCAGTGATTTTTGGATTTCCTCTTTTACGTCCTGCCTTTCTAACAAATGGTCATCTAGTCTCCAAGTGTAAGACGTAGGGGGGAGGTCAGGCGATTGAATATTACAGACCACAGGGGCGTAATCAGACCAGTTAATGGTGTCTATTGTACAGGTATTTACCATATCTAACCCTGTGGAGTCAAAAAGGAAATAGTCTATACGGGAATATTTATTGTGGGGAGGGGAGTAGTATGTGTAGTCTCTGCCTGAGGGGTGGTGAGATCTCCATACATCATGAAGTTGAAGGTTTGCGATCGTTGTTCTTACAGACTTAATTATTTATTTGAGACACTAGCTGACCCATTAGATTTGTTAACGCGTGCGTCCAGGGGTATATTAAGGTACCCAGACAGAAGCACCGGACCCTTCGCATGGTCTAAAATTAGTTTTGATACTTTGTTCATGAAGTGGTGTTGGTCAGTGTTTGGGCTATAAATCATGGCTAGCGTGATTGGATGCTCATAGAGTGAACCTGTTATCAGCAGGTACCTGCCTTCTAGGTCCCTTTCAATGTGTGTATTTTCTAATGGAACAGAATGGTGCACTAAAATGCCAACTCCGCATTTCTTGGATGTTCCGGAGGCAAATATAGCCATAGGGTACTGTTTATTGTACCACTTCGGCTCCTTTCCTCCACGGAAGTAAGCCTCTTGGATAAAGAGCACATATCTATGGAATTTGTTAAGCTCCCGAAAAGCTATGGACCTCTTGCCTGGGTCGTTCAGACCCTTGTCGTTGACGGTGGTGAGGGTAAGATCGTGAGATCCGGATTTACTCGTCTTGCGAGCCATACGAGAAAAAAAAAGGAGGAGGAGGAGGGAGGGAAGGGGGAGGGAAAAGTAAAGATAAGGAAAAAGAGGAGGGCAAAAGGAGAAGAAGGGAGGGAGAAAGTCCAAAAAGGTCAAAAGTGAAAAAGAAAGATAGAAGTTAATCAGGTATTCCTCTGACCAAAGTTAGATCAGCGAGTAAGAGATGAAAGAAAAAGGTCTATTTCTTAGAGGAGAAGGAGTAAGAAAGGGGAAGTAATCCCTTAATCAGTATGCATTCAGGCACATTAACCAGTATCCAACGGGCCAAGCAAAAAGAGCTAGGCCCCTGGACATAAATAAATTTATGGCATGGTGGCAGGGAGGGTGGCAGGAGAGGGGAGGGGGAGAGGGGGGAGGAAGAAGGGAGAAGGGAAAGGGGAGAGTAAGGGAGGGGGAGGGGAGGGGGGAAAATGAGAGAGAGAGGGGAGAGGGGGGGAGGGGGGCATACAGGAGCATTTAGGAAGCAAGTACTTGCGCCTTTCGGTGTCAGGGGGACTGTCAAGTTTGACAATGTTGCAAAAGACATTATAGTGTCTGGTAGAGCATATAGGTGTAAAAGATGGATTGCAAAACACGTTATATCAGAGAAAACATCAAACGTAGCAACAACAATATAACAAGTAACATTGCTAATGTAAGGATTTCAAGTGTTCATACAATATATTTTATCAAATGTTAAATAAAATGTCATCTGAGTCCAGAGGTCATAGCAAAAAGAGCCAGGCCTCTGGGTATCAATAAGGTTATAGCATGGGGAGAAAGGGAAAAAGGGAAAGGAAGGGAGGAAAGAGGAGAAGGAAAGGGAGGGGGGAAGGGAAGGGGGGAAGGGGAAGGGGGGAAGGGGAAGAAGGGAGGGGGGGAGGGGAAGGGGAACAAGGGAGGGAGGAGGGAGGGGGGAGGAGGGGGGAGAGGGAAGGGGTTCCGGTTGCCTTCTATTCGGACCTTAGTCCTATGACTCTGACCAAACGTAGAGAATCTAAATTCCTGACTACTCATCTCCAGGAACTGGGAATCCAATATAGATGGGGGTTCCCATTTAGCTTAAGGGTAGCCAAAGGAAATATTATGGCAATATACAAATCTCCAGAAGATATTGATCAATTTTGCTCCTCTTTGGGCATTCCGTGCCCCGCATTCCCCAAGCTTAGGGAGTCGAACGAAGACATCAGAGAACCGCCGGAGGAGGGGAAATGGCAATTTCGCTCTAGTTGGAATAAGGTCGCTAGGAAAAACAAAGAGCCGAATGTTAGATCCTCAACACCTCAAGAAGTAACAGAACCCACTTGACCTTTCTCTCAATAGACTGTGGTATATCAATATTCAATAAGACTGGAAAGATAAGGTTAAGTTTATATTTTCTTTAATTAAAAAGGGATGGTATGCTGGTTTTAGATATATACCTATAGTTAGAAAAGGTATGGCTATCTCACCCTGAGGAAAAAAAAAATGATGATTCAAATTAGTTAAAATGTAGAGAGTAAATGTAGCATCTATAATAGTTATACTTGTTCACCTAATAGGATTATATTAGAGCTGTTAGGTTGCTCGCAACGCATTACCGAGAGATACGACCCTCTCTCAAGCAGGATTTTCCCGTTTCTACTGTAATAGTTTACATGCATAAAATATATCAACTGTTTATTAATCTTTGTTTGTTGTAATTTTTGTTGACTTTGTTTTTTTTTTTGTTACTTGTGGTTACAGAAGTCCTACAGATGCAGTAAAAGTCCAGACTCTGTTCCTCCTCTCATCTTTCGTATTTCCTTCCCTATCTCTTATTAGGTGGGTTAATTCGGCCTTACACACACAATTAGATTGTCATGAGTAGTCTTCAGCTAAAAATAATTACACAAAATGTTAAAGGGTTGAATTTGCCAACCAAAAGAGCAGTGGCACTATCTAGCTTCAAAAAAGGGAGGGAAATATAATATTTATTCAGGAAACCCATTTTTCTAGGAACAACCGACCCCAATTTCATAATAAGGATTACCCAATAGGTTATTTTGCCTCTCACACGAAAAAACAAAATGGTATCGCAATTGTATTTAGTAGAACAACACAGAACCAGCTACACCAAAGAGTAGAAGATATGGAGGGGAGATGACTTATCTTGGTGGGCACTCTACATAATAGATTGAATACTTTAGTAAATGTCTATGCTCCACACACAAAACAATCTAAATTCTATCAAGCCCTCACCAATAGAATATTAGAAGTTCAAAAAGGAGATTTGATATTAGTGGGGGACTTAAATGTGGCACTAGAGCCCAAGTTAGACTGTTCTACAGGTAGGGGTTCAGTCCCACTTACCACAATCAGTAAAATAAGTGAGAATCTATGCAAATTGGCCCTAATTGACATATGGCAAACAAAACACCCTTGCCAAAAATGTTTTACATTTTTCTCCTACCCACATCAAAATTATTTGCGTATTGACTACATTTTCGTAGATCAACTTATTTATAGTTTAGTGGCTGACATGGATATTGAAGCAGTAAGCTGGTCTGATCATGCCTCAGTTGATGCTAAATTAATTTGGACAACTCGGACGCCTTCTCCTTTTCTGTGAAGATTGGACAAGACTCTGCTTAAGAAACCCCCAATATTAGAAAAGATCATGACTGCTTTATGGTAATATTTTAGTCTTAATACATGTGATCAATCTTCTCCCACAATAATATGGGAAGCTTATAAAGCAGTTTTAAAGGGGGAATTTATCAAGCAGAAAGCTATTTTAAAGAAACAATACATATCACAATATGCAACAGCGACTAAACAACTACAATTAGTGGATTCACTACATAAACAAAACCTGTGTGACTCAAAACTTAGTAAACAACTCCAAATTGCTAGGGGAAATCTTAACCACGTTATTTATAAAGAAGCACAGAATAGAGCGTTTTTTCTTAGGAAACTATATTTCTCAGAATCTAATATGGCGGGAACAATGTTGGCAAGGTTATTGCGGGCAAAAACACTTATATATATATATATATATATATATATATATATATATAAATTAAAAGATCCTACAGGAAACGCTATACAAGATTCCTGAGGTATAGTAGATTAATTTAGAATCTATCATGAAAAATTGTATAACCTTCCACAGCCTGAAATGTCGGTGGATATCTTAGAGAAATAGATCTCCCAATAATACCAGCTGATGTTGCTAAAGCGATGGAGGATCCTATAACAATACAGGAAGTACTATCCGCTATTAATAAATTGCCATTACACAAACGTCCAGGCCCGGATAGGTTCTCTAATGCCTATTATAAGCAATTTAAGCACATACTGGCCCCACATCTCACTACTATGTTTGATACCAATACTAACTGGTCTATTCAATCGTTGAAAGCTTACATCACAGTACTCCCAAAACCGGGAAAAGACCCAACACAAGTAGGAAATTACAGGCCCATTACTTTATTAAATACGGATATAAAAAATTTTCTCGAAGATCTTATCCAAGCGAATAAATTCCATCCTTCCTAAACTAGTTCACGTGGATCAGTCTGGGTTCGGCCTAGTCAGGAAGCACGTAATAACACCATAAGAACATTAAATTTAATAGAACAGGTAAGGAGGACTGGGGAGCCCACAGTCCTGATATCTACAGATGCCAAAAACTTTTGATCGTCTGGACTGGGGGATCCTCAGGGCGTGCCGATAGATTTGGATTTGGGAATATAATGGTAAAAAGAATCCTTAGTGTATATTGAAAAGCATCAGCTTGGGTCAAAGCTAACGGCATTTTGACTAATAACTTTCGGATACATAATGGAACAAGACAGGGGTGTCCTTTGTCCCCGTTGCTTTTTGCGTTATCAATATAAACTCTAGCAGTGCACATTAGGGAGAACAGTAACATAAAAGGAGTTTTTTTTTTTTTTTAAATAAGTCTTTATTAAGATATTGAGAATAATAACAAGGTTGTATATTCAAACAAACATATAGAAGAACATGTGATAAAACTTTACACATTGAATTATGAAGTTATTGAATCAAGTTCACAAAATTTATGCATAAGCAAACAAAGTTTACCATTCCAAAAGGACATAAGAATACATGAGAGATTATGGGCTATAAACTAGTGTTGGGATCAGCGATAGATCATCTCATGAAGCTTAGTATATTTTCCATATTTTTCAAATATTTGACAAGGATAAATTAGACCTTTTGAAACAATTTTCAAACTTAACAATGGTTAAAGAAAGAGAGCAGAATAAGAAAGAGGGAGAATGGGAGAGAGGGATAGAGGGGGAGAGAGAGAAGAAAAAAAATTAAATTAAAAATAAATAAATCATAATGCAAAAATATATGAAAAATTTGATCTAAATTCAAAGTACAATCCTCATATCCAACCCATTTGCCTTTGAGGGAATAATTCAAGGTAGAGGGGAAACTATAACTATATAGTTTTTTTGCCAGAGTGCTAACATCATCTCGTGTATCTCTAGTGTATGTGTTTTGAAGTAGTGATATCTCTTGAGAGCGAGAAGGTCAGAGACTATCGCTTTTCACTCATCTATGGATGGGATTGTTTGAGTTTTCCAGTGTTTTGGTATAAGTTTTTTAGCTGCTGTAAGCATGATTAATAATAATGGCTGTTTTCCCACTCCAGCTAGTTTGGGGAGGTCAAGAAGCAGAATTGTGTTTGGACTAGGACATATCAAGGTACCTAGAATCTCGGATATCTCCGAACAAATGGATGTCCAAAAACCCCTAAACATGGGGCATGACCAACAAACATGAAGGAGAGAACCTTCCTCTCCACACCCTCTCCAGCATGTATTTTTTAGCACAGAAAAGATTTTGTGTAGGCGTGAAGGGGTTAAGTACCATCTATACAAAAGTTTTACATGTATTTCTTGAATTGTGGCCGAGACTGAGGACCTTTTAATCAAATGAAAGGCTTTGTGCCAAGCATCTTCATCAATCTCACAGCCCAAGTCTCTATTCCAGGCGTGTGTGTAAGAAGGGAGATTTAGTGAGTCGCCTCCAGATACTATTTTGTAAAGCTTAGAAATGAGATGTGTGGGAGCTGTAGGTGAAGTACAAAGCGATTTGAAGGCTTCCTTCCAAAGTCCTCTTTGTGCTTGTGATGGGAGAGGAAGTGTATCAGTTGGTGATAATGAAGCCACGAGGAGAAAATCCCCCCATGTGCTTCTTCTAGTTCCCCTTGAGTCTTTAGTCTACCCTCATCTGATATAAAGTGTGCGGAGCCTGTCCTAAGGCTATAAGGTTGGAGTGCTGTGAATCCCAACCGATAGTATGGGAGGTCGGTGTGTTCCAGGATGGGTGTAAGTGGTGCGGAGATTTGGGTGCTAGTCGATAAAATTTTGTCCCATTCTGAGAGTATACCAGCAGTGACATGGTAGTTATTAATTAGTTTAGGCCTCTTTGAACACGGGCCCCAGGCTACCGTCGCCATATTATTTATTTTGAAGATATGCCTATCAATGTGAATCCAGGCTCTGTCGTTGGAGTTGTGTGCCCATTCAACTATGTGTTGTAGTGCTACTGCGTTTTTGTAGTTTTGTAAGCATGGGACCCCCAATCCCCCGTTATCCCTGGGTAAATAGATTGTTTTTCTTGGGATTCTAGGTCTAGTACTATCCCATATGTATTGTTCAAAAGCTTTCTGTACTTGGGTTATGTAACTTTCCGAGAGCGGGATAGGTAATGTTTGGAACAAATACAAGAAGTGGGGGAGCATGTTCATCTTTAAGACCCCAATCCTTCCAAGCCATGACAATTTTTTGTTTTTCCAGGACGATAAATCTCTGACTATCTCGTTTTTATGTTAAGATAGTTTAGCTTATATAAATCTTGAGAGGAGGGGGTTAAATAAATCCCTAGATACTTTAGTTTATGTTGGGCAATGGGGATGTTTAAATTGTTACTTAAGTGATGTATATGGGTTGGGCTATCATTAATGTTAAGGAGTTCTGATTTTGTAATGTTTAGTTGAAAGTTTAAGACCTTGCTATACTTTCTCATTTCTTCCAGGAGAGCAGGGATAGAAGATTCAGCATTTGTTAATGAGAATAGTGCATCATCAGCGTAGAGGGCCTATTTGTGCTCCACATCTCCCACCACCAAACCGGTTATTTCTTTATTATTTCTAACTTTTTGGGCGAGAACCTCCATGGACATGGCAAAGAACAAAGGGGATAAGGGGCAACCCTGTCTGGTTCCATTATTAATTTTGAATGACTCAGAGAGTGTACCGTTTATCCTAATTTTAGCGTTAGGGGAGGAATATAAGGCCATGGACATGTTCAGAAAGGGCAGGGGGATACCCAGTTCTATCATAGTCCTGCGCAGGAAGGCCCATCGAACTCTGTCGAAGGCCTTCTCCGTGTCTGTTGCAAACAGAACGAAGGGGGTATTTGTGACTTTGGCATAGTTTATCAACTGCAATATTTTAATAGTGTTGTCACAGGCTTCCCTTCCCGGTATAAAGCCAACTTGGTCTGTGGCAATTAGATTTGGTAGATATTTATTAAGCCTGTTGGCGAGAACTTTAGCCAGTATTTTCATATCAGTGTTTATGAGTGAAATAGGCCTGAAATTCTCTGGTCATGTAGCTGGTTCCCCAGGCTTAGGGATGACAGTGATGTGAGCCTCTAAAAGTGAGCCCGACAGGGTAGGGGAATCTCTTAAAGTATTAAAAAGCCTAATAAGGTGTGGTGAGAGAATTTTATTAAGCATTTTATAGTATCTGGGGGTAAAGCCATCTGGGCCAGGGCTTTTGCCAGAAGGCATGTCCTGGATGGCTGTCTGTACTTCCTCTACTGTAATGGGGGATGCTAGATGAGATTTCGCCTTCTCATCTAGTGAAGGGAGATTAATATCCTTGAAGTAGTTGTCCATGTGGCCTTTGAAAGCTTCGGGTTCAGTGTGTATGTTTGCTAAGTTAGTCGATTCTTCTATATAATACAGAGATTTGTAGTAATCTCTGAAAGTGGAAGCTATGAGTTTGCTGCTAGACACGGAGGTACCGTCTTTAGTTTTGATAGAATTAATATATGTCAAGAGTTGTTTCCTGCGAAGAGATCTTGCAAGAATTTTCCCAGGTTTATTGCCCCCTTCATAATAGTACTGTTTAAGATATAGCGCGTTGCGCTGGTGCATTTTTATGAGGAATTGCTTTAAGTCTGTTCTAGCAGCAAGCAAATTCAGTTTGAGAGTTTCATTAGCTAGGTCTTGTTTGTGTGCCCTTTCTAGTGAATTAATTCTGTCAAGAATGGATGTATGTTGTAGCTTATTTTGTTTAGCCAGTCTCGCAGTATGTTTAATGAAAAGACCCCAAATCACCGCTTTATGAGCCTCCCACTCCATTTGAGAGGAAGAGGATATGAGGATGTGCTTTCGTTAATTACAAAATATTCAGTGAGAGCCTTTTCTGCCTCTTCCAAAATGGAAGGGTTGTCTAGTAGTGTGTCATCTTTTCTCCATGATTTGTTAATGATTGGTAGGTCTGGCCATGATATGGAGCATGTTACTGGAGCGTGGTCTGACCATGTTATATTGCCTATTTCACTTTGGTGAGTGAGGGAAAGACCGTGGGAATCTGTCATAATGTAGTCAATCCGTGTATAGCAATTGTGTGGAGGGGAATAAGTTGGGGAAAGGAAGAATCACGGGGAATAAGAGGACAATGTGTAGATAAAGTGCTTCTCAGAGGTCTTCGGGAGAGACCTAAGTAGGTATGAAGAAAATTAAACAAAGGTTACAGTGGGGAAGTATCTCCACTACCGACTAGGTGGAGGAAGTGATTTGAAAAAGGAGTATTTTGATGGCAAGGGGATTGGGGGAGGGGTTTTAAGAGGGGGAAGAAGGGTGTAAGGGAATAGAGGGTGGGGGAGGAGAGGGAAAGGTGGTGGGGGGTAAGGGGAAAGGAAAAGATCTGAAGGGGAGAGGAATGAGAGGGCTTGAGGGGGCGTTCATGTGTTTAGGTATGAGTAGGGGGATTAGTTATGCAAAGAGGTGAGCGGTTGTACGTTATGAGAAAGATGTCAAGTTAGATAAAGTCAAAGTCGAGAAGAATATCTCACAATTCACCCTTAGTTACGCATTGATAAACCATAAACATTATAATGTACATAAACACATTTATAAACAAACAGCTAATAACAATGGGTTATTTTAATCTGCCCCCTCCAATTTCGAGGCAGGTACCTAAAATGAAACATAACAGTAATCTATTACATACCACCCCTATACTGTATAAGGCAACCAATCCCTACATAACATTTATCCTCAACGGGTGATTAACAAAGAGAAGTGAGGGTTACTTTAGTTATATATCTGTGGATTAGGGTATCATGGAGGAGGCTACAAATGGGACCTTAAGGACAAGGGGATAGAAGTGGTTAGGGAGGGGGAAAGGTGAGGAAAGGTGAGGTAAGGGAAGGGTAGGGTGTTGGGGGAGGTAGGAGGGGGGGTAGGGGAGCGCCCAGTTCACATGGGTAATAATCTAAAAATTAGGCTACTTGGATAAAAGAATATATATCTGCAAAAAGAAATGTAATTAGTTAGGTATGCTCTGTTATCCGGAGGGTGTCACATTGGTAACAGATAAGACATAGATATAGGCATAAACATTATAGTGTTGAATAAAATACAAAGGTACTGTCTTATATTAACAAACAGCTTTTTAACCGTTAGAGCAGGGGTAAAAATAATCAAAGGCTTGTGTGCCGCCAAAAGCCTGCTGCTTCTTTCCAGACACTTACTTTCTCATCTCAGCGTCCGGGGTACTAGAAATGCTCATGGTGGCATTTCTCTGCAAACATGTCCTCTTTAGAGGGGCAAGAGAGACAAAATGATTAATGTCAGCTTGAGGTAGAGCTATTGTCCAATCGGTCTGTGCTTACTGTATGTCCTCTGTAAGCTGTTGTTGGTTCCTCCGCTACATTGAAAGGCATTAAGGCCAGCTCTTTGTAGAATTGGTTGGGGTCTGTACCCGGTCTAAAGATCGCTGTTTTGTTGTTAGCTGATGCTATCAGTGAGAAAGCCCCATCTATATGAAACTTTATGCTTTTTCAGGAAAGAAGTAATGTGAGATAAGTCTCTTCTCTTTTGAAGGGTGGTGTGAGACAGGTCACTGAATAGTTGGACTTCTTCACCTGCATGTAGGATAGGGTGCTTCTCTCTAGCATAGCGAAGGAGATCTTCCTTGTCCTTATATTTAAGGAACTTCACTATTATGTCCCTCAGGGGGGGCTTTGGGTGGGGGCTTGGGGCGTAAGGCTCGATGTGCTCGTTCTATCTGTATGTCTTCAGCTGATGGATTCTCTTTAATAACCCTAAATAGTGCTTGGAGATAACCTTCAATTGCTGGGGGGAAGACGGTTTCAGAAACTCCCCTGATTCTGAGATTGTTTCGTCTAGTCCTGTTTTCTAGGTCTTCTAATTTTTCAGATAATGATTGCAATTTGAGTCCTTGGTCTTGGATGTTAGAAGAGTTAGACTGGACTTCAGTAGCAGTGGCTTCTTGTGCATTTTCTAGAGAGATTACTCTTTTTTCCATGGCTCCTAGATCCTTTCTTAAATCACCGAATAAGGTCCTCATTTCGTGTAGGACAACTTTGATGTCGTCTTTTGATGACAGGTGTGAGATATCTTTTTTGTGAGAAAGGAGCTCATGTCGGGTGCGCCCAGCATAGAGGGGTTAGTTGCAGGGGCCTGCATTTCCATGCCTGTCTCAGGGCCAAGGGGAGACTGTGTATCTCTAGGCTTTAAAAATTGGCTTAGCGGCTTTGTGGAGTGGGTTTTATCTCCTTTATGCTGTCTTTTACACGGCATTACACACTCACCCAAGTAGGTATATTAAGTTAGTTTATCAGTGGGAGTCAGCTTGTGATGAGAATTCAGGAGGGCAACAGGCAGAAAAGGCCAGGGTCTGGTGTATATGAAAAAGCTTATAAGGCACCTTAGGTAAGAGAGTCTGTTATGATATCAGGTGTGGGTTTAATAATTTTTCAATGAGGGAATCAGATTTCTGTGCAAGAGTGAGCTGTCGGCGAGGAGGTCTTAACTTTGAGTGAGCAAGCAGACTCAGTATGCAAAGTTTTAGACCTTTTGTGCAGGACTAGTAAAATTATGTCTCTTATTTAAAGCCTACAGGGCACAATTACAGAGTGGGCCTGGTATTACTATTAAGCTCCCTGTAACATTGGTTCCCCAGGGGTAAGCCACCACGCAGTCTAACCTGAGACGGATACTAATATTGCTTTATAGCTAACTCACCTCTGGTAGCTCTTTTGATCCCAGCTTCTATATGGAGAAGTGTTGCAGTTGTAAGCGATGAGGCCTTGATCGTTCTGTGCAGTGGCGCCTCTGAACTGCACAGCAACTGCAGCCAAGCTCTTTCTCTCAAGTCCCTGCCGTAGCCAGTCAAGATGGGCCACCTCTGTCCGCGATGGCGTTTGCAAACTGTCCTTTTTGGCAGAGAAAGGGAGGCCCCTGTCGTGTCCGGTGTTTCAGGTCTCGGGTATGTGACGTGGGATTGGGCCCCAGTCGGGACTCTTTCTGCAGGTGTGTTGAGTATGAGATAGGTAGCCTGCCCGTATCAGTGCTGATATCCGCTGTTAGCTAGGAACTCTGACAATTTACCTGGTCTCGGCTCAGGTTGGTAGATGTGCGCAGCTAATGTATAGACCTCAAGTGTTTGTGATGAGACCTATAGTAGTCTGCGTAATGGCGCCCCTGATGTAAGTAGAAGTTGCGGCTCAGCTCTCTCCTTTACTTCTTTGCTGCTGCCGATCAAGTTGGGTCGCTACCTTCCGTGAAGGCGCTTGTACTCTATCCTTTGTTGGTGGGCTCAGGGAAGCCTCCGTCGTGCTTGTAGTATCAGGCTGCGTGTGTCGGCCGTGGAGGAGGGCCCCAGGCAGAATCTCCTCTGCAGGTGCGGGAAATAAAGAAAAAACTGCTTGTCTGCGCCGCTGCTTTTATCCCCTGCAAATTAGGCACTGAGAGGAAGGGAAATAAGGGTTTGTTGCAATCTAAAAACGCTTATAGTCGGTGTGGAAGATAGGAGCCCTCCTAACTAGCAGCCATCTTCCAGCGTGGCTAGACTCTGCCCCACATAAAAGGAGTTATAATAGGCCCAAATGAACATAAGATCAAACTTTATGCGGATGATATTTTGGTTTCCATGACATGCCCAAATCTTTCGCTCCCACACCTTTTAACAGAGTTCACACAATTCAACAGATTATCAAATTTCCTGATAAATCCCCAAAAATCTGAAATCCTCAATATAAACATGGACATTGAACAGTTTGGCCTATTTATAGAGATTTATAGAGATTTAGGTGTTGACTTGACACCCTCACCGACACAGAGAGTCAAGCCACTGCAGATGCGGTAGTTCCGGCAGGGTCCGTGAGCTGAGGCGGAAGCGGAATAATCCAAGTGGAAAGCAGGTCACAAGGGGTGCTTGCTGTTAGGTAACGGCCGGTGTAGCTGAAAAATGAATAAGAAAATAAAAATGGAGCACAGCAGCACATTGGCAAAGGAATCCCAGGGCCAAAAAAGTAAAACAAAGTTTACCTTTATTATAACAAATTGAAAAAGTACACAAAGACACCCTCACCCCTCCTACTATACCAATATAATTACATTCCGATGCTGACTTAATTGAATAGTGACCTTCAAAAATTGAAAGATAAACCGCTGACGTGGTGGAGCCATATACAGGCCATTAAAATAACTACTCTCCCCCAGTTTTTGTACCTTCTACAAACAGTTACCATCTACCTAAAACATACTTAGCTAAGGTACAATCGGCTATAAATGTATTCATTTGGGGCAAAATCAAACCTCGCGTAAATAAAATAGCCATGTACAGACCTTTGGGGGAGGGAGTATTGGGGGTACCGCATATAGAGAAATACTACAAGGTGGTTACTCTTCAGCGCATCTTAGACTGGCATAGACAGGACATAAAGCATGGACAACCATAGACACACATATCTTAAGGAGTCCCTCTTTGGGGGCGTTATGTTCGTTAAGCCCAACAATGAGACCAAAAATTGCGAAAACATCACATTTATATTCACATATATTCAACAACTGGGATAGCTTGAGAGATATGTATAACGGTATCTCCTCTAGAGTGTCCCCTTTGTCTTCTATATCATACAATGCAGAGTTTCTGGGAGGGCTAGAACCTTTTACACTTAATACTGGAGAACTGGGATACACAGTACAGTTCATAACACTGACTAGTAACTGCAAACTAAAACAGAGACAAGAGTTAGCAGACATAGCAGGGGGAAACTACTCCTTGTGGCTTAAATACGCGCAACTATATCACCTCATTCAAAATTCTCCCCACAAAGAAGACTTGCTGCGAACCCCCACCCCTACTGGCACTCTTTCATTAGCTAGGGGTTTGTTAGAGGGGACACCCTACCCGCATACACAAAAAGCTTGCAGCATGAGCTTGGCATAAACTTAGAAATTAACGACTGGGAAAATATTTTTACAATACTCGCAAATCATCAGCGTCACCAAAAATCCTGGAAATTAACCATAAAATATTAACAAGGTGGTACTTGATGCCAGTGCATCTGAAATATATATATATCCAAATACAGGAAGTGGCTGCTGGAAGGGATGCGGCAAAAGAGGAATTATGTTTCATATATGGTGGCAATGTGAGATACTTAGACCTTTCTGGTCACGATTAGAATCAAGCCTTCGCATAGTGTTGGGGGGTGACTTTGTTCTGGATCCTAAAACAGCGATACTAAATTATAAGCCCCACAATTTTGTACAATCGGATGTAATATGCTATTGATTGGTCTAAATAGCTCCAGAACTCTAGTTGCCAGAAAATGGAAATCCACTCAGCCCCCCACTAGATCAGAATAGATTCAATATACCTCAACGCTTATGTCTCAGGAGGAATATGTCCATTTTAGAAAAGGACTCTTAACAAATTTTATAATATTAAGTTCTACTGGGAATCACTATTAGGTGGGTTAGATAATATGATATCATAGTAATAACCTATCCTTTCTATTTTCTTATTGTTCCTTTTCTCTTCAACTATTCAGTGGGTCTGGACTATGTCACAATGCAAAAGATCTAATGTACAATTGATAGTAGGATTCTGTTTAAGTTTAAGTTCTGTTGGACAAATTTATAATTTATGGATTGTGAAGTTATAATTTTTATATTTCATTCTGAAACAGCCAAATGAACGTGGTCATATTATGGTATCTTGCCTCCTCGGCATACAAGAGAGGACAACTAATGTCATTTTGAAGGACTGATCAAGCAGAAAATGACATTTATATAACAGGATTCCAAACATTAATAGCAATGGAATATGATGGTTGTTAAAAAAGTTTATTTTTATTTTTATGAAAACTTCAATAAAGATTATTTTTAAAAAAAACTTACAAAGTACACCTACACCCATAAACTACACTATTTATCCGTAAATTTCCATACCCTCACAACGCAACCACTAAATAAACATATTACCCTTTAAACCACCATCCCCACACATTGCAACAACTAAATAAAACTAATAACCTCTAAACCGCCATCCCCCCACATCGCAACAACTAAATAAAACTAATAACCCCTTAACCGCCATCCCCCCACATCATAACAACTCAATACAACTAATAACCCCTAAACCACCATTCCCCCCACATCACAAAGTATTAAACTTATTTCTAAACCCCCGAACCTAACACTCCCTAACTTAATCCCAATTAAAATACACCTAAATTAAATTAAAAAATAAACTAGCTACCATTAAAAAAACTTACCTGTAAAACAATATTAAAACCTAAGTTTAAACTAAAAAAAACCTAACATAACATAAAAAAAATACAAAAACCCCCCCCCTACATTACAAAAAAAACCTAACATTGCTTAAATTAAAAAATACTACCCTTACAAAAAATAAAAAAAGCTACCATTACAAAAATAAAAATTAACTACCATTACAAAAATGGATGAAAATATCCAATATAAAAAAATATTCCTATTCTAATACCCCAAAATTAAAAAAATTAAAACAAAATAAAAAACTGTGGCTGCAGCGAAATCTTCGACGATGTCATCGGCGATGTCGGTACTCCTCTTCAGAGCTCCTCTTCATGTGGTCTCCAGCTGCACACTGCAGATTGAATGCAAGGTACCCCTTTTATATCGGGGTACCCTTGCATTCCTATTGGCTGATTTCATTCTTCAAATTCAAATCAGCCAATAGGATAAAAACAGCTTTCATCCTATTGGCTGAGGGATAACTTGCATTCAATCTTCAGTGTGCGGCTGCAGATTTCATGAAGAGGAGTTCCGTGTCGATGCTCTGAAGAGGAGTACCAATGTCGCTGATGACATCACCGAAGACTTTGCCGCTGCTGCCACCGGGATGAAGATAGAAGACAGACCGTGACCTGAATGAAGATTGAAGAAGATGAACCTGCGATCAATGAAGATGGATCGCCGCCGGGATTAGGATGGAGTGCCGCCCTTCCTCATTTATGAGTACCAATTTTGGGCTTAGTTTTAGCTTTTTTTAATTTTTTGGGGGGTATTTTTTTTTTTTTTTTAAGATTAGGGCTTTTTTATTGGGCAGTAAAAGAGCTGAATGCCCATCCAAATGCCCTTTTCTGGGCAATGGGTAGATTAGGCTTTTTTTAGATAGGTATTTCTTATTTTGGGGGTTGTGGGTTTGTAATGTTAGGGGGTAATTATTTTAATTTTTAATGTAAAAGAACTGTTTTTGGGCAATGCCCTGCAAAAGGCCCTTCTAAGGGATATTGGCAGATTATTTGTAGATGATTTTATTTTTATTTATTATTATTTTTTTTATTTTGGGGTATTTAGGGTTTAGGGGTTAATAGCTTTATTTAGTTGTTGTGATGTGGGGGATGGCGGTTTAGGGTTTAATAGCTTTATTTAGATACTTTGTGATGTGGGAGGTTTTTGGTTTAGGGGTTAATAGCTTTATTTAGTGTTTGCAATGTGGGGGAGATGGCAGTTTAGGGGTTATTAGACTAAGGGCTTATGGTAGGGTATTAGGTTTTTGGGCCACTTTATATGGGGAAATCCGTGCACTCGCAAGCCAAGTCGGAAAAATAACTGAATACAATGTAAACAATTAAGTTTAAAACAAATTCAATACAAATTAATCTTAGAAAGAAACCCTTAATGAAAGTAAATTGATAGTAAAGGTTATTTTAATAGCTAAGAATGAGAATACTGAAATAAATAAAATACATCAGAGCAAAACGGAATATAGCTTGCAAGTATTTTAACTTTAGCTTTACCTAGTGAAAATAAACTCAACATCAGATAGTCAAAAACACCTTTAAAGTATCTGACTACAAAATAGAATAAAATTGTTCAAATGTTCAGTAAACTGAAATGCACATTGTCTATGTTCACGATTTACAATCCAAAAAAGGAACAGCTGTTGCACAACTTCTGCTATTTCAGGTCTACACAGCTGGATTTCTTGTCATTCCTTTGAAAACTCTTGAGGTTTAACATAATTTGACATTGCCTGCTACAATTTGACTTAAGAGCACCATCAGAGTGACATTAAAATAACATTTCCACTTGTGAAGCTCTTGTTAAAGTCATTACTCTTGGTCATTTTATTCAAATGGATCATTTAATGCCTAGCTGTGAAGCATTTAAAAATATATGAAAATAGGTTCTAAAAGAACATGCATTCTACAGGAGAGCATTAACTTTAAAAATCAAGAGTCAGTCTTGTAAGACCTAAATTAAAATGACTTTAAAAACACACACAAAGTTTTTTTTAAATGTAATCATAAACTTTTCCTAGAAAAAAAACCCTCATTATTTTGTTAAATAAAGACCAATATTAGGTATTAATTTAACAAACAAATGTGACAATTTGGAAGTGGTTAATACTTGTTGTGGGCACTGGAATCCTTGGTCAATGAAAGCAAAGATGTTAAAAAGAAAAAGGACCCTAATAGACTGGTTTTTGTCTCAGAATACAGTGCTAACAGTGCAACAATACAAAAAATTGTTCGTAAACATTGGAATGTTTTGAAGGAATGTAATCCAGAGGTTGCAGCATTCCAACAGCCTCCTATGCCAGCCTACACTAGATTACCCAGTCTTAGGGATAAATTAATTAAAGCTGATGTTGGGTCAAATAAGAAATCTAAACAAGGTTTTATTACATCAGAAAATAATGGTTGCTTCCCTTGCCTGAATTGTTCAAATTGCAACAATATGATAAAAGGTGACCTTTTTATACATCCCCAAACGGGTCAGAAATTCAGGATTAGGGGCTACTTTAATTGTAATGCAAACTTTGTAATATACTTAATTAAGTGTCCGTGTGGGTTAATTTATATAGGTGAAACGACCCAGCGGGTCAGAGATAGAATTATACAGCATAAATCCAACATAAGGACCAATAATTTAAATGCACCTGTAGCCTATCATTTTTTGAGCTGCAACCACACAATTGCACAACTGCGCTTTCAAATTATAGATTTTGTACAAAGCCCTAGGCGTGGTGGTAATAGAGAATTATTGTTACAAAAACGTGAGGCTTTCTGGGTCAATAAGTTAAACACATTGGCTCCCAATGGAATGAATAGAGAATTGGATTTGAGTGTGTTCCTTTAAGAGGTGCAATAATACTAAGAGTTATGTGATAATCCTTGTTTCTCTGGCTTTTTGAATTCTTTGTATAATATCTTGCTATGACATCTGTTAAATGCATTTTAACTTTGTATTTTTTTAAAAAAAATGTTTTTAAATAAATGTGGTGAAAAATATGTATTTTCAGGTATAAACCACTAGAGGTCATTATGACAGGCCTTTTTTGTGCCTTGTAAAGGGTTAAATTAAAAAGGTGTGGTTTTACCTGGTTGTAGGTATTTAAGGTGATTATGTGTGATGTACAAGTTATGAACATGAATAAGGGTTTGTAGCCCGAAATGTTGTTCTGCTTTCCTGGCTCCCAGTTTGTGACAATAAAGAGAACCTCTGCATAAGGACTTTGTGGTGCGTCTGCTACTTTTGTTTTACTATACTTCAATGAAAGCAAAGACTAGATCTCAATCCTGTTGCAATAAAAATTATCAACTGAAATTAATGAACTGTGAAACCCCCACAGTAATATAATTTATACTGCTTCTGTCAAACTTTATTAACCCTAACCTCAACACTCAACAATTAGTCTTACTGCAAAAAAAACCTAGATTGTTATAATCCTCATCAACAGGCTCCTTACTATTTACACAACCCTACAGACATCTAACAACTCTAACCTTAAAGCCTGATGGATATTAACCCTAACCACAAATATCTGCTGAAACTAACCCTGACCATCAACTTTTACATGATTCCCTCAACTCAATACACTCAGAAGCTCATATTTTGTTTTGTGTCCTACTTAACCCAGTGGTAATCTGCTAACACTCACTAGTTAAAATTTAACTTTTATACCATCTTTATTTGCAGTTTTGTCTGAACTCATTTTGTAAGTCACATGGTATGGTAGGTAAGTGTATGACTTGAGAAATAAGTTTAACATTGTATTAAAGTAATTAATTTACATTTATCACTGATACTTCCCCATAATAAGCTGCACAGATAACAGACAAGTCTAAATGTCAAAAAACCATGTCATGGATTGTATAAAGCAAGGAACAGAACTGAGTGAGTGGTAAGAGGTGGATAAGGTCAGGAAACATTTTTTTAGACTGTAATATAAAAATTTGAATTATAAATAGTAAAATAAAATATCTTTAGTGTTTATTTTGCCTCAGTTACCTTTAATTTTACTCAAAAAATTGCTGGTTTTCCAATTGTGAAAAGTGCAGACTGCAGACGTTACACTCATATCCCTGTTTTGTATCTGAACCAAACTGACCTCTGCAGGGATAAAATGCTGTAAAACATCACATTTTCCTAGCAAAATGACAGTTGTAAACCTTGCCTACTCTAGTAACAAGTCTGAATTGTCTCCTTCAAGTAAGGAAAATGGCAGGAGCGTAGATACCACTGATTCCCCTGGTATGGATTTTAATTATAAATAAATGTTTTTCAACTCTTTTTTTGCTAGACAACAGTTGACACTTTTAGCTCATAGGACAACATATTTAGTTAATAGCTAGAATGTAAAATATGCCTGGAATGGCCAAAAATATACAATATACAGTTAATGGCAACAGAACATTACAGATAGATAACAAGTGGATTTTAATCACTATTATAAGAAGCACAAACACAATCACAAGGTCACAATATTTTCAATGATGAGATGAAAGTGGAAACTCATGCTCTTATTTAAGTTCATGGTTAATCTTTGTACTTGTGTGATAAAAGCATTAACACTGGAAATATAGGACTCCAGGATCCACAAATCTGACCTGTTAGGTTTTATTTTTAAGACATTTTACAAAGAACATTGCTCTTGTGCATAGACCAAACAAACTAATGGCATTTACTGAAAGAGGCAGTTTATTGTAAAATTTGTTTCCCCGTAATGTGTTTGCAATGACTATGTTATATCAGTTACAGAATTTAATATATATGGGAAATTGCTCCTTAAGGTATATTTTATATATGAAACAGCTGTCTCTGCTAATTGAAACCACAACCTAATCAAATTGGCTGAGCTTGGAAGGAGAGTTTCAATGTTAGAAATTGTGCCTTTTTACAAAACAGCTTTTAAAGTGTGAGACATTTTTAAATGCACTATTGTAACTGGGAAAAGCCACATCCATCTTGTATGTGAGATATTAATATCCTGTTTTGTTATTCTTGTTTCTAAATGCCAAAATAGAAACATTTTTTTTTTTACAATAATCAAACTTAGATACATTGTATAACGAAAATTTACAAGTTTAATCTATTACGTTGGACATAAAAAGTGAATTTCACATGTAAATTCTAAGGGATATTCTTGCTGAAAGGCCATTATATATTAATGATTTGCATCTGTAGAAGGTGTAACTGGTAGGTTTCTGGTGACTTTATAATTGGAATCGTGGTTTACTTTCCACTGTGGTAAGTTGTACTGGAAGGATGCTAAGCATTGAGTGGGAAAACTTTACTCTTAATTTGTAATACAAATAGATATTCAGCTTGCTAATTGGTTTACTGTCAACTCTATAAAGTTGCCTGGTAGCTTGTTCTCAATGAAGAGGAGGAAGATGCTCTCCCAAGTGTGCAGTAAATCTTTAAAACCAAATTTTTTCCTTTCATGATTCAGATAGAGCATACAATTTTAAACACATATCCAATTTACTTCTATTATGAATCTGTCTTCATTCTCTTGGTATCCTTTGTTGAAAAGCATACGTCTGCAGCACTTTATGGCAGTAGTTCTGTAAGAATGGTATACATTATCAAGAGCACGATATGGCAGCACTTTTTCTCGTCATGTAGTACTCCAGACGTGCACGTTCTCTTTAGCAAAGAAGAATGAAGTACGAAGCAAATTTGATAAAGGCAAATTGGAAACATATTTAAAATTGTATGCTCTGTCTGAATCACAAAAGAAAATAAATTGAATTTCAGGTCTGAGACAGAGACTTAAATGTTAATGTTAAATAATGACAAAAATGTAACCGTTGTTTAATAGTTGTTAATTAAAATTAATTATTGATACTCCAAAGATAATGTTCATGTTTTTTTTAATTGAATTTAATTCAATATTGGAGCAAACTCTTGATATACTGTATATGTAAAAGTATAATTCTATATTTCTGACAAATATAAATATACAAAAAAATTAAATTAAATAAAAAATCTGTCTAATTCATTTTCACAAATATGTTTTGTATGAGCATTTTGTATTGTCCTAAAATCAATATCTTATAAAGGGCCAGATTACGAGTGGAGCACAAACGCTTGCACCTGAGTAATAAGGGGTATATTGCTAGGGTTTGCGCTCATTGGGCTTACCGTTCGTATTACGAGTTGAAAGTAAACGCGATCGCATGAGCACAATCGTGATATACGCTAGAATGATTACCACGACTTCAGGGCTCTGGTTAATTGTTTCACAAAACATAAAAGTGGCAGAAAACACATAAAAAATGCATCACAAAGTAAAGTTGCACTCATAATAACACCATCTAATAAAAATGATATTAAAAAAATACTGCACACAAAAGTTATAAAGGCTCAAAAGATAGGAGGCAAAGGGCTTTAGCATACAAATACATGTCTAAAGATGGGTATGTATGTACTGTGTATATATATATATATATTTATATGTCTATATATGTGCACATATGTATTTATGTATATATATGTGTAAATATGTATTTACAGATTTATATACACATATAAACACATAAATATATATGTATACATATATAGAAGTACATTAGAGCCCTCTGTCGTTAAGCGGATGAAAACAAGAAAAAGCATATTTATGCAATATTAATTTTTAATAAAGGCTTTAACATTACAATGTTCGGTACATAGTAGAATATGTTCTAAGTATTTGTAAATAGATATTCCTATTTATGACAATTTTTGCGAAAAAACCAATGGCACTACTGAAAGTATCTGGACTGCCTGAAGTTAACCTCTGATTAAGAATATAATGAATTATCTCTTATATTCTGGGTTTTGGTGCTAGTGTATTGGAGACTGTAGTAATTACAAATGTAGTAAGAAAACCTTACTAGCTAAAGAATACACGTCTTAGCACTCTAGGCAGTTTAAATATAATTTATACAATTTAGATTTAAACTGCCTAGAGTGCTAAGACGTGTATTCTTTAGCTAGTAAGGTTTTCTTACTACATTTGTAATTACTATATTCCTATTTATATCTGTATATATCTATACCTATACATAATCATGTATGTATATATATATATATATATATATATATATATATATATATATATATATTGCCAAAATATAATCAGATATATTGAGAAATATGTATTTAGGAATAAATAGAACACATTCTGTTATGTAAAGAATTATTGAATATTAGATAATCATATTTTCATGTCGGGTTAGTGCAAATCAGAATATGCAATCGGGTTTGCGCGAGAGTAAGGTTTTTTGTGTCCACATTTTTTCTCGATTGACTTCTGTGGGGAATATGGGAACGCACATCTGATATTCTAACTTTGGATTTTTGCACTCGTCGGGTTAACGCAAGAGCAACAACAGTTTACTTTCAATTCATAATACGACCACAACTCAAAAAATGCAAAATCTTAATTCTTGCGCGTTAATTTGTGCTACACACATAATTTGGCCCAAGATAGGTAAAAAAAAATCACACTTGTTGTCACTAACACACCCCAGTGAGCAAACATCATCTCAAAAAAACATTTAGAAGATATTTTGTGTGCAAACACAGAAAAATACAATATTATATAAATAAATATTCAATATTTTAATAAATAATAAAACTATAAAACTCTATACAACAATTACCTATTTTTATAACTAATATAAAGTCCCAAATTGAAGATCCAATGAAGAGCTAATTAGCATTTTCCTTGGCTACAGAGTTGCACATGCCAAATTAGCATTTTGTTAAGGGTGTACACAATATAATATTCATTATTCTCCTATATCTAGTTGAATGATCCTTTTCTGTCTGATTTAAGTGCCTCATCATAGCTTCATTCATAGCTGATCTGAATTCCATTTACTTTCCCTATCAGATACAAGCAGCCAAAGGAAGATAGGAAAACAGTAATGTGATTAAAAGGAGTGTCAGACTGCGTTTAGATCTGCTGAATTACTAAAAGCATTGTAGTAACAATGAATGAATTCACCATTTAGAGTCCAATGTGAAAAAAGTATCTACATGGAATGTTAAAGTAATCTATTAAAGGATTACTTTCTGTTATAATTTTTAAGCTAAACAACTAACATATTAAAGTTAATAAACATTAATTAAAACCGACTGACCTATATTTTCTCCAAAACGAAGTTTCATAACATTCTAAAAGTTATATCTTTTATTCGCCGATGATGTCACATTATCCTTCCCACTATTTTCAGCACTGTGTGTTCAAAATACTTAAACCAATAACCTTTTGTTTAAAGCGCCATTTTGAAACCTAGGTATTGTAAACGGATTGGTACAGAGCAAAGGATACCCACGGAGTGGGTTTGGAAAACAATTCAATTTGCAGACAAGATTTCTGATATACGGTAGAGATATGTTAATGAAATGCTATTGATAAAAAGCGTATTTGGGGTAGTTAGATAGTAACAGGCATAGAAAATATTTACTTACAGTGGCCCTTTAATTGTATCACACAAATAGCAATTGTACTCCAAGCATATTATATAGTACAGCTAGACAAAATATTACTTCCTAGTGTGTAAGTATTAAAAATATAACTACTGCATGTTTTCATATTTTCCTACGTTACAAAAATATTCAGGATTAAAAAGGTTTCAGTTTACAGTATTCTACACAGTAAAAATTCTCATTTATTATTCTAAAGTCTATTTCATTTTTCAAAATGTTATCAAAAGTAAATAAAAGTGAAATTAATGCATTTTCTTATATGAACAAACAATACTTATAATTCAATATATTTGCTTTAGCAAAAAATATTCTCTTAAAAGCTATACACACATACACTGAGCATGCCCCCTGCACCCTCATTCAAACATTGCAACTGATCAAAAAGTCGGTGGTGTAGTCTAGTGTATGATACAAATGAAGTCATTGCTAAATTGATACACATTACCACTTGCTTACTCTTGAATGCAATTTACTTTTCTTGAATAGTTTTCTAAATTTCTATTGTGCTTGAAGCTTGTACTGCATTCTAAGTCACTCTCACCCTTCCTACATATGAATATAACTTTACCACAACACCAGTTTCAATATATTTCAGCAACATAAAAACATGTGGTAAGGCTGTGCGGACAATGTTCTCAACTTTAGACCCTGTCTACCTGGGTTTGCATCGAAGTACAGGGGACCCTGTACATCTCGTGCCTGGATGTATCATTACACAATTGATTGATTATGTAATGCTGGTCTCTTCTCTTGCACAACCAATAGTGTGAGAGAAGGGCCTGTCAATCACCCCAAGCGAAAATATGTGTGTTCAGGATGATTTCAATACGCCATCTCAGAGGTGGAGGAAAGCATAAGAAGCAGCACCCTGGTGACCTTTGCTTCTTTGCAAAGGGCTCAAAACCAGCTTGCACTGCTTAAAAAATCTGCTTTTTACTAATACACAACCTTAAACTGCCCATTGCAATTAACTCCATATAAATACAGTCCTGACGACATCTCTGTTCGTAGAATCTAGCTGCAACCTGCTTGCACTATTCCTTTATTTAGCGCAGTGTCCCAAAAGTTTGAAACTGCTTTCTCTTTTAGGACCCGATGATCAAAAACTCACCAGCATGGAGAGAAAACACACTATCTCTGCAATATTTTTAATAGCAGATCGATATAGCTTTTAATAAGTATTACCCAAAAGCTAATATTTATTTTTTCTTGATCTGGAGTACAGAATTCTCACAGAGAGATAGATAGAGAGAGAGAGAGAGAGAGAGAGAGAGAGAGAGAGAAAATAGATAGAGGGAGAGAGGGAGCGGGAGGAAAAAAATAGAGAAATTACATCACAAATATTATTATTCATAACAGTGTAGAAGTTCTCACTCAGACGTTTATTCTGCAGAGATATGTCAATGAGACAAAGGGGTATATTTACCAATGTGCGAGTGGACATGATATGAAGTAGCGTATCATGTTTGCTGCACATCGATAAATGTATTATTGCACTAGCAGGGGTTGTCAATCAACCCGATCGTATTCGATCGGGTTGATTTCTGTCTGCCGCCTCAGAGCAGGCGGACAAGTTATGGAGCAGCGGTCTTTAGATACGGATTTTGATAAATATGCCCCATAGTAGCTACATAAAATAGAGGATGTTATCAAACACTGTGAGCTCAGTGACTTAATGGTACATTAAACAAGTTGTAATTATAAGATGTTTCTTTCACTTTAGTATAGTAGAACATATCACTCAAGTCCAAATATTATTATTTTTTTTAAATTGCATCTTGTTTTCCACTAATTGTTTTACAATATCCAAACTCCACCCACTACTTGCATCATTTGGAGCCAATCCAGGGTTGAGTCAGCAGCTGACAAGGTTAACCATAGTAATTATGTTAATATAAAGTGTACTGTTGAGCAGATGTTATCTAATTAGCAACACATATGTAAGCAGGGTTAGCCTTGCGTAATCTACAGTGTCTATTTTTAGAGCTAAATCAAAGCCACTCTTTTCAGATTTAAATCACAGGTAAAGTGGGCAGCATAAAAATTAACGTATAATCCAAAATTGTTTTACTATACATATCTAAAGATTTTATATACAACCCGCAAGGTGTTCAATGGAATTTACTAGTGTTGTCTAGAATAATTATAAGGCTATCACACTAATTAAGCTTACACTTTACAAGAAATATGGTTAGACTTGATGGGTCTATGATTCTTATCTCCCAACATATATTTATATGTTTCAAAGTTAAAGATAAACATTTTGCATTACTGCAAATAGGTGCCTGTATAAAATCCCCCTTTTATCCTATATAAATAACATGTATATCTTTAGTCAGGCAGTATGAAAAATTTCTGTTTAGCCAGACACTGGCATGTTCTCAGTTAAGACTGGATTTGCCTTTACAGTATGGTGAGAGAGTTACCAAGATGGCTGTCACAGTGGTGCTGTGCAAAAAAAATAAAAATGCCACATCCTTTGTACCGAAAGACTGCATGAGTGCATATCCTCTGGCACAGACTAACCAAGGTGAAAATATCAATCATAGTCACTGAGAAGCAGCTCCTCTTTCTCCTGTGAGGTTGCCAGCTCAGTTTTTGCTAAATGCAAACATCCAGAAAGAGCACTATTGAAATGGCGGTCCCTGCCACTGCCTTTTCCCTGTCGCCCATTGAGATATCAAGTTAAACCTGGCACAGACACCTTGCAAGGTGGTGACTGGTTAAGCAGTGTATGGCAGTACTGTTGGACTTAGATTTTTTTTAAAAGAAAAACATAAATTATTTAATTCATGCAATGCCTTGCCGCATTTCAGTTATGCAGCCATTCCCTATAAATCCATGGTAACTTCCTACTCTAGTGTAGGTTATACATTACATTTATCCAATTCCAGCTCCTATTTTGGCCCCATTAAGGGCTTGATTACAAAAGGCGTGCTAAATTTTGCATGCAAGCATTCTCAGGTTTATTTGTCATTTTGCCCTCAATGGAAATAACTGTCTTATTACAAGTTGGAAGTAAATGTGATTGCAAGAGCACAATTGTATTTTACACTCATCAGGTTAGCAAGGCTGAAACCCTCATGTAAAGGGTAGCAAGCTAAAAAAAAGTTGCACTAAACAAAACGTTAATACATTTAAAAATACAGTTACACAATGATAAAAATCAGTCATATAAATATTGAAATAAAAAGTTCTAACGTATATGGTATATGACAAGGTGTTTGACTGCAAAGGGCTATAATGTATATATACATAAATATCTAAATATGTGTATGAATATTTGTAGCTTTGTTATATAATGTTGCAAACCACTGCTGCCACAGAGAACTAAAGACACGTGCACACTGCTGAGCTCTTAAGAGACTACCTAGTTTTACTCTTCAATAAAAGATAACAAGAGAAAGAAGCACATTTGATAACAAAATTAAATTGGAAAGTTGTTTAAAAATGTTCTTTCTGAATCATTAACATAATGTTATAGATAACATAGTTTGTCTATGTTGCTATAGTTCATTTTTATGTGTAATTTATGAACTGGCTTTTGTTTTTCTGGACAGTCAAAGATATTTGAAAAATATATTTTTTTTTAAGGATTTCACAAAAATGATCAATTGTTCTTATTTTGTTCTTCAATATTGAAGTAGTCTGTCAAATAAATATGACAGTTATGGAATTTGTATGTATGATATAAGATGGTATGCTTGTGATATTTCAAAGTTCAATACTTCATATTATGTATAATTCAATAGCATAAAACAAACAAAAATGCTAGAGTTTAAGTTGTCAATAAAACATTGAAAGCATAAAATTAAATTCTCAAACTAAATAGTATATTGAATTATTTTATTATTAAATTATATGGGGGTGGGTTCTTTTTAACTTTTGATTGGGAACTTAAACTTTAACATCATTTTTTTTTTGCAATTAAATTTACTAGATGTTTTTGTAAAATATGTATATGGCTCTGCTGTGCGCATGTGATGTGAATAGTATGCACATATGCAATATTTGTTTAGTGTGTGTAGTATATGTGCTGTTTGCATGTGCCGTGTGTGTAATGTGGGTGTATATGTCTATGTGTAGTATATGCATAATGTAATGTGTTTATAGTTGGCGTAGTGTCTGCGTATGAGTGTAGTCTGACCCACTTCCACTCTGTCTCTCTGTCTATCGGTCTATCTATCTATCTATCTATCTATCTATCTATCTATCTATCTGTCTGTCTGCCTGTCTATCACTCTCTATCTTTAAATCTATATACAGGCTACCACTGCAGGTACTAACTATCTTCCAGGCTACACACCAATACTTTGAACTACAAATCCCACAACTCTCTGCTGCCAAATGTTGCTACTGAGAATGTCATAGCTTATACTCAATGCTTGCTTTTTCAAATTTCAATGTTGACATAGGAAAAATATGTTTTTAATACTGAATATCTCCAAACTACTTAACCAATCTAGTTACAATTTTCAGCACTGAGGGTACCAACAAACCTGTCAAGAAGACATTTGTTTACACAATCCAAAGTTACAAGCACCTGAAAAACAGCATCTAGCATCCTCAGTAAAAAAGGATGATCTTCGTGGACTCATTATGAAGTAATTGATTATTCCAGACTAGTCATAAGAAGCCATCCTGAAGTTTGCCCACAGGCCAAAATATTTAAATTACTCAAAAGTCATTCAATGCAGTAGATTTACCAATGTCTGTCGGACATGATACGCTGACATCGCTGAATGCCGACAGCATACGCTGTCTGTATTTATCATTGCACAAGCAGTTCACCAGAACTCCTTGTGCAATGCCGTCCCATGCAGATTCATGGCCAATCGGCCGCTAGCAGGGTTGTTGATCAGCCTGATCATATAGGATCAGGCAGATTAAAGACCTGCAGCCTCAAAAGCAGTGGACAAGTTATGGAGCTGCTTCATAACTGCTGTTTCCGGCGAGCCTGGAGACTAGCGCGGAAACAAGGGGAACAAGGGCCGTTCGGTCCTTGTTAAATCTACCCCCATGTATGTTTATGCTTGTGAAGTAATCCCTAAGGTAATCTACTAAGCATTCTGAAGTCATCACCCATAATTTTTTACCTTAGCTGATGATTTTGCAAGCCTGATGATTTCTGATGATGTGCAAATGACTTTGTAAGTCGTGTGATGATTATGACATGATGGTCTCTAATGTTATCCTGTTTGTTTTGGGATTAAACATTACAGTAACAAACTATACAATCTGTTGTTGCTATCATAAACTATAGATTATTTCATTATTAAATATACACAGTTTTATTTCCAAGTAAGAACTGTGTACAGACTAAAATTTCAGTCATAAGCATGATGCAAGACATAACTAATTAGACAAGATACATCTTTGAAAATGCTACAAAACCAGTTCCCAACTGCATAGTTTCCTCAAATAAATGTCAACTCTTAGAAGTGACCACAACATATTTAGTTAATTCATGTCAGAAAAATATGGTGCAAAGCACAAACGATATCCCTTGATTTGCTGCAGTTTTTCCCCCTTTATCTATGAAACTGTTTCATCACTTGCCTGTATCTTTATTTGAGAAAAAGATCTAAGATAAAAAAAAAAGGAATTTGACTTGTTTTGACATTTAAACCCCCCCGCTGGTTCTTCAAACCAAACAAAGTAGAACAAACCTTCATATAGAATTTAATTTTTCAAAAAATTACAGGTTAAACTGAATTAATAATCTCATACTGTGAATATGTAAAATTTTCAAGAGCTTTTTATTCCTTATAATTAATTTTCTATTAAATTACCTTAACAAAAAAGATACTGTTTTATCCTGTTCAATGGTTTCCCTATAGAAATGGATTAATGGAACAAGGGAGATTGCGTTTTGTCCCTACGCAATGTATGAAGTTCCTTGAATCCAATTAATTTTCCTTTGCAATAGTTTTCACATGCATGAACATCAACTCCAAACACCTTGAATTAAATGCTTTGCTAGACATGCTACTCTGGTAAAATACATGGAAATTAAATTCAGCATCAAGTCAAAGGTGATACCTTTTTTATTGAAGGAAGCTAAACATTTATCATTAGCTTTGAAGTTATCTCTTTTTCAATTTAGTGGGCCATGAACAAACAGATGATTATCAAGGGAATATGTTTTCACACTTTGTCCTTATGTGATTGCAAAATATTAGCAGAAATGGAGCTTGTGAATAAAAGGCTTTTTTAATATAAAAATGCTATTCAGTTAGAGAAAAATATGTGTAACTGAGGTCATTTACAATAGGATTTTATTTAGAGAAAATAATTTAAGTGGCTTTAAGATAAGACTTTATAAAAGAAAAGATGTTGAAAATGTGCTTTAAAAAAGGAAAGGATACAAGAATATATATATATATATATATATATATATATATATATATGTATATATGTGTGTGTGTGTGTGTGTGTGCATATGATAATTTCCATGAAATGAGTAAGGACTTTAATGCCTAGATTTAGAGTTCTGCGGTAGCCGTCAAAAGCAGCGTTAAGGGGTCTAACGCTCACTTTCCAGCCGCGACTTTCCATACCGCAGATCCCCTTACGCCAATTGCGTATCCTATCTTTTCAATGGGATCTTCCTAACGCCGGTATTTAGAGTCTTGGCTGAAGTGAGCATTAGACCCTCTATCGACAAGACTCCAGCCGCAGAAAAAAGTCAGTAGTTAAGAGCTTTCCGAGCTAATGCCGGTTTATAAAGCTCTTAACTACTGTGCTATAAAGTACACTAACACCCATAAACTACCTATGTACCCCTAAACCGAGGCCCCCCCCATCGCTGCCACTATAATAAAAAAATTTAACCCCTAATCTGCCGACCACACATCGCTGCCACCTACATTATCCATATGAACCCCTAATATGCTGCCCCTAACATCGCCGACACCTACATAATATTTATTAACCCCTAATCTGCCCCCCCCCAATGTCGCCGCTACCTACCTACACTTATTAACCCCTAATCTGCCGACCGGACCTCGCCGCTACTCTAATAAATGTATTAACCCCTAAACCGCCGCACTCCCGCCTCGCAAACCCTATAATAAATAGTATTAACCCCTAATCTGCCCTCCCTAACATCGCCGCCACCTTCATAACTTCAAGTATTAACCCCTAATCTGCCGACCGGACCTCGCCGCTACTATAATAAATGTATTAACCCCTAAAGCTAAGTCTAACCCTAACCCTAACACCCCCCTAAATTAAATATAAGTTTAATCTAACAAACTCTTATTAAATAAAGTATTCCTATTTAAAACTAAATACTTACCTGTAAAATAAACCCTAATATAGCTACAATATATAACGAATAATTATATTGTAGCTATTTTAGGATTTATATTTATTTTACAGGCAACTTTGTATTTATTTTAACCAGGTACAATAGCTATTAAATAGTTAATAACTATTTAATAGCTACCTAGTTAAAATAATTACAAAATTACCTGTAAAATAAATCCTAACCTAAGTCACAATTAAACCTAACACTACACTATAATTAAATAAATTAAATAAATTACCTACAATAACCTACAATTAAATAAACTAAACTAAATTACAAAAACAAACAAACACTAAATTACAAAAAATAAAAAAGATTACAAGAATTTTAAGCTAATTACACCTACTCTAAGCCCCCTAATAAAATAACAAAGCCCCAAAATAAAAAAAAATTCCCTACCCTAATCTAAATTAAAAAAGTTAACAGCTCTATTACCTTACCAGCCCTTAAAAGGGCTTTTTGCGGGGCATGCCCCAAAGAAATCAGCTGTGTTGCCTGTAAAAAAAAACACAATACCACCCCCCAACATTACAACCCACCACCCACATACCCCTACTCTAACCCAAACCCCCCTTAAATAAACCTAACACTACCCCCCTGAAGATTTCCCTACCTTGAGTCGTCTTCACCCAACCGGGCACCGATGGGTCAAAAGAAGACATCCGCAGAAGTCTTCATCCTATCCGGGCAGAAGAGGACATCCGGACCGGCAGACATCTTCATCCAAGCGGCATCTTCTATCTTCATCCATCCGACAAGGAGCGGCTCCATCTTCAAGACCTCCGGCGCGGAACATCCTCCTTCCCCAACGACTACCCGACGAATGAAGGTTCCTTTAAGTGACGTCATCCAAGATGGCATCCCTCGAATTCTGATTGGCTGATAGGATTCTATCAGCCAATCGGAATTAAGGTAGGAAAAATCTGATTGGCTGATTCAATCAGCCAATCAGATTGAGCTCGCATTCTATTGGCTGATCGGAACAGCCAATATAGGAAACAATGGGGCTGCGTTAGGAGCTTAACGCTGCTTTTTTGCAGGTGTTAGGTTTTTTTCATCCCAAACTGCCCCATTGTTTCCTATGGGGGAATCGTGCACAAGCACGTTTTTTTCAGCTAGCCGCTACCGTAAGCAACGCTGGTATTGAGAGTTGAAGTGGCGGTAAATTATGCTCTACGCTCCCTTTTTGGAGCCTAACGCAGCCCTTCAGAGAACTCTCAATACCAGCGTTGTTTAGAAGCAGCGCTAGAAAAAAAGGACGCGTAGCTAACGCACCCCTTTGGCCGCAAAACTCTAAATCTAGGTGTAAGACTTTTAAGACAATGGGGCTGAATTATCAAGCTCCGAATGGAAACAGCATTTATGAAGCAGCGGTCTATGAAGCAGCATTTATGCAGCAGCGGCTCTGAGGCTGCAGATATAAATCAACCTGATTGACACCCCCTGCTAGCAGCCAATCTACAGGGGGCGGCATTGCACCAGCAGTTCAAAACAACTGCTGGTGCAATGATAAATGCCGTCTAGACTGTTTGCAGCCTCCATGTCTGTCTGTCAGAGTGTTTTGCTGTCTTGCTGTAATAAAGGAATTTCCATTTTTATTTTTACTCTGTGGTGCAGTCCGGCTCCTTTTTCCATTGTGTCTATTTTGAGCAGCAAGGTTCCTGCTCGTTTTGCGACTTGCACCCTGCCTGTTGGAGCGGATGAAGAGGACATGTGACGTTATTCCCCAGTGCTGAGTGACTGGCATTTCTGGAAGCATGCTGACTGAAGCGGCTGTTTTGTTTACTGTATAATTTTTTTAGACCTTTTATTGTAATTTAGGAGTTTCTCCCTTATATGTAGAACCCATCATAGGGTTAGTTTACAAGTGGTACATATGCATTTATGTGTTTATATGTGTATATTTGTATGTAAATACTTAAATACACATATAAATAGATAAGTACATCTGTACACGCCTATATACATATATATTTATGCATACAGTACATACACACACATATTTAGACATGTGTATTTATGCATATAGATGGTAAAGCTCTTTGAAGCCCTTTTCAAACACCTTATACCATATATCTATATATATATACCATATATTTATACCATATATTTTTTTTTATGTTTTATCAGACAGTGTTTATGAGAGTATTTGTACTTTTACATGTAATTATGTTGTGTTTAATGCAACTTTTTTCTTCCCCTACCCTTTACAAAAGTTCTAAAGTCGTGCTAACCCGTCAAGCATAAATCACGATTGCTTTCTCGCGTTTGCGTTTACTTTAAACTCATAATATGCGTGCTATTTCTGTTGCGTCCAAAAAGCATATGATATACACTTGAATGCCACAATTAGTGCTCCACTCATAATTTAGTCCATAGTGAGATAAGCCTCTCTCAGGGAATATTTGAGTATCTAAAAAATTCTGGGAGACCTCACCATACTGATGAGACTTCTTAGATCATCTTGCCTGAGTGGAGAGCTTTAGAACATTCGAACCATTAGAGCAATTGAAAATTGACATTTTAGTACCTATCTCCTTCACCACCCCCTGGGAGGATAATTAAAGCTGTTGCCTTGTGTTTGCATAGCTTTTCTTTTAAAAATGCAATATTCATATGTTTCATTGTAAGTGGTAGTTTCAACTAGCAAAATCAGCTATTTAAAATAAAAAAATAAAGGTAAAGGAACTATTTGTAAACAATGTAATACACTTCAGCTGCAAAAACTGATCACTGGGAACATATTAAAATGTAGAGAATTTGGGTCGCACTCTTACAGAGCTCCCGGCTCCAGATCTACTAAAAGGGGCCTATTTACCTCATTTGACAGTCCGTAGCCACTTAGAGCCAAGTCCCAGTCACATATGATATTATTTGAACGAGTCTGGGAGCATACAAAAGCTTTATGTTATTTGATCAGATACAGCGACAGGACAAATCATACAACGATCAAGACTCCTATTGGACTCACTAGCGATGACACTTCACACTATGGGGCATATTTATCAAGCTGTCAGGCTGTTAATATTTCCACATACTTAAAGGGACACTGAACCCAATTGTTTTCTTTTGTGATTCAGATAGAGCATACAATTTTAATCAACTTTCTAATTTACTCCTATTATCACTTTTTCTTCGTTCTCTTGCTATCTTTATTTGAAAAAGAAGGCATCTAAGCTTTTTTTTTTGGTTCAGAACTCTGGATAGCACTTATTTATTGGTGGATGAATTAATCCACCAATCAGCAAGAACAACCCAGGTTGTTCACCAAAAATGGACCGGCATCTAAACTTACATTCTTGCATTTCAAATAAAGATACCAAGAGAATGTAGAAAAATTGATAATAGGAGTAAATTAAAAAGTTGCTTAAAATGTCATGCTCTATCTGAATCACGAAAGAAAAAAACTGGGTTCAGTGTCCCTTAAATTCTATAAATTAGTGAATATTATTTATTGGACTCACTAGCGATGACACTTCACACTATGGGGCATATTTATGTCCCTTGTTTAAACAGAAGTTATGAAGCAGTGGTCTAAAGACCGCTGCTCCATAACTTGTCCGCCTGCTCTGAGGCGGCGGACAGAAACTAACCCGATTGAATATGATTGGGTTGATTGACACCCTCTGCTAGTGGCCGATTGGCCGTGAATCTGCAGGGGGCGGCATTGCACCAGCAGTTCACAAGAACTGCTTGTGCAATGATAAATGCCGACGGCGTATGCTGTCGGCATTTATCAATGTGCAGCTGACATGATCCACTATATCTGATCATGTACGCTCGCACCATAGTAAATAGGCCCCTATGTATGAATACTGCAGGCTAACCAAAATTACTGGTGCAACAACATTACTCTTGATATTCTGTAATACCACCCTATTAATAGATGCAACTTGCTGACAAGTACCCACATATAAGAGACTAGTTAAATGGATAAATATATATATGATAGTTTTAGAAGGTTAAGTTATACTTTCTGTATATTTAGACTTATATGTTAGCTGTCATGATTCTGATACCCTAGTGCTGAGAAGTAATTGGCCAGTCAGCTAACCGACATTAGCCACTTTACCATCCTACTTTACCTTATCCCCATCATATAAGGAATTCTGGTTGCTTGCCATTAACTCTGTCTTC